>NC_056745.1:486700422-486867922 GCF_019279795.1 Protopterus annectens
TCCCTACATTTAGGGGGTTTCAGCTCAGGTTATCTCAGCTCTGGCCTCAGGAGGACTTTCCTCAGAGCAGTGAGTGACTAGGATCCAGAGGCTTGCCCTCTCAGATCCGGAGTCCTGTCCCTCTCAGGGAAGTCAGCCTTTGAGGTTTTGGAGAGAGCTATGTCTGCCTCAGCAGCTCAGATGGCCCCTCCCTCATTGGATCCTCAGCCCCTTACCCTACCATCTCTGCATACAGAGTCTCAGCCATTTTCTCCACAGAGATAGCAAGTACAGAAACCCCAGGTTTCCCAGTAGGGTATTCTCATTTATTCTGATAACCTCTTCAAAGCATCCCACTGAGGAGGTCCCTAAGAAGAAATTGTGCAAGAGGAAGCACTTGGATTCCCCAGAAAAATCTGTCACCGAAGACACAGACTTTGATGAGGGCAAAGGATCCCCAAGGTCACCTCCTGACTATGTCTTCTTTTGAGACATCATAGAAATTTTAAAACAGAGAGGTGATTGGAAGCCCAACAATCTTTTGTCTGAGGAGTCAGTGAACCTGGAGGCTTTTGGTACTCTCTCATCTACCTCCAGTTGATCTCTCGGCAGGCATGGAAGGCCACAGACACCACTGAGCTGATTCCCTGGAGACCAGACAGAATTATTACTGCTCCTGAAGATATACAATTTTGGACAAAATTTATGTCTGTGGATGTCATGGTTGTGACGGCAGCCATGAAGAAGGGACTAGCTGATGAAAGTTCTTCTATCCATCCCCCAAACAAGGAGTCTTGGATGATGGTTGGGTTTGGGAAGTCTGTGTATGTTTTGGTGGCCTTTGCCCTATGGTCTCTAAACTATCTGGCACATTACTAGATTACAGAGGGATATGATTAAAGAGCTATCAGATACCCTCTCAAGATCGATATGTGAGAAGGTATGAGCTTCAATCACTTCCCAGTTGGCTACCCTCCAGTCTTTTTCTAACTCTTCCATGAGGCTCATTTCACATGTAGCTGAAGGAACAAGTAGAACAGTGAGTTTTGGCATTACCATTAGGAGGCACGCCTGGATGTGCTTGTGTAACTTTGTGAAGCCTTTCAAGTCTACATTCGTCAATGCTCCTTTTGATGGCATGTCCTTATTCGTCCCTAAAGTAAAAGATACATTGTCCAGGTGTAAGAAAGATGGGAAGACCCTATCTGCAGTGGGCATATGTTTCTCCATTCCACAGAGATCCTTCTCCAGAAATCAGTGAAGCAGAAGAAAAATGTTGTTCAGAAAACCTCAAGGGTCTGTTCAAGACACAAGTTGAGTTAGTTCCCTGAGGGGCAGAGGGGGGAACTCCAGTGGTAGATGACGCCATCGCTAAAGAGGAGGCCCACAGAACCAAAGGTCCAGAGATTGTTTTTCCAGCATTATAGTACAAACACCACATCAAGCAGTAAAAGCTGTGATAGACAATTTTGAAATGAATAAAATTACAGATGGTATTAGTCAGGCAGTCTTTGCAAAATGGATGGCACTTTTTGGAATGAAAACTGTTACTATACAGATAGGGGACAAATACTATTTGTCAAACCACATGGGATGCGAAGGAAAACAGCATAACTGTTTAGAAAAGATAATGTCACCTGATGTGCAATTTTTAGCATCTGATTTTAATCACTTTAAGCCATCCATCTTTGTGGATAGAGCACGATATTGGGACCAGGCAGATACTGGACAGGATTTTCCATAGTTCCAGAGAATCCACAGCTGGGTTCTCCTGAACTAATCAAGTTACCAGGGCATATGTCAGCTCAAAGAGCTGAACTGGAGGCAGTACTGTATGTGCTAAAGTATTACAATCCTGTTAACATTTTTTCAGATAGTGCTTATGTAGTAAATTCTTTAAGACTGCATATGGAAACATTGGTAAGGCGAGGATTTGTGGATAGTGTAGGTAAACCATTACGGCATGCTGAAGTATTAAAAGACATAAAGTTATAGCAATGTCAAAATAACAAGGACAGTATAGCATCTTAAAAGTAAAAGCACATCAAAAGCCAACCAGTGAAACTTGCAGGTTAAATGTGTTAGCTGATACTTTGGCAAAACAAGCAGCACAAAATGGAAAAGAACTTCCAGAATATGAGTATGCCAGTGTAGAAGTTAGTGTCTTAAAAAATGAGATGGAGTCAATAAAAAAAGGCCTTGTAAATATACAAAAACAACAGGGCTTAAAAGAAGAAACTGATCAATGCAGATTGGCAGGTATACCACCAAAGGAGTACTATGCATACACCACCTCCAAAGGGTTACAGTTTCCATATGTACCATTTCAGTTGGCACGCCAGTTGGTCAAGTTAAATCACCAAATACTGGGCCATATAGGAACTGATAAGTTGTGGGCAGTTGTAAAAGAAAAGTATTGGAACCCAAATTTAAAAAAAGGTCTGCAAACTGATTGTAGAAGAATGTTTAATCTGTCTGCAGGTAAATGCTAAAAGCAAAAGGCCTCAGTTACATCAAGTACAGCCAGCGGATGGGCCATGGTATGCAGTTCAAATAAATTATGCAGGTCCATTACCAACAACAAAGGGAGGTTACAGGTATCTACTAGTAGTAGTGGACGTTTTTTCAGAATGGGTAAAAGCAATCCCTACCAAAACCATGACAGCAAAGGCAACAGCCGAAGCCTTATGGAAAAATATTTTCTGTCATTGGGGATGGCCACGGGTCATAGAGTCAGGCAATGGCCCACAGTTTATTAGTGATCTCATTAAACAAATGTGTAATTTGTTAGGCATACAGCAAAGGTTTCATGTACCATACCATCCACAATTTAATGGCATTGTAGAATGTATGAATTGAATGGTAAAAGAACGTCTAAAAAAGGCAAGTTTGGGAAAGGACAATACATGGGTACATCATCTGCCTGGTATTTTAATGGGTATTCGAACAGCAGCAAAACAGGTATTTCCCCGTATGAAATAATGCCTGACCACAAAATGCCCATGCAATTACCATTTGACCCAGATTTACCTAATGGTAGGCCCATGCTAGAAATCAGCAAACATCAGGAATGGCTAAAACAACTTACTAGTATATGTAACTATAATGCAAGGGAGCAAGCATCTATGAAAAAAGGTGCCAATATTACCAGCTGCAGAAAACCTTCCCTGTGGAACCAAAGTATTTGTAAAAACATTCCAAACAGAAGGACCATGGGCTAGCAATTGGAAAGGCTCTTTTGAAGTAGTGGAACAAATTGGAGCATTAGTGTACAAAATCAAAGGAAAAAAGAAAAACAGAAAATGCTAGTACATAAAGATGAACTAAGAATGATCAAAATAGTGAGTAATGTAAATCTGATTAAATGTATTCTCTTGTAGGTTTCCTTCAGAGAAAACCATAATGAAATTGACATGGTTTAAAGTGCATCCTTTTGGAAATCCAGTTTCAGATGACCAAAGGCAAAATGATTCAACAATGGAATTTCTATTTAAAGGATTTTTTTTAAATTGATAATAGCTATCATTACTATTATTGTTTTGCTTAGTATTAAATTATACTTATAACCTGTTAAACTGTAAAGTTGCATAAAAGAGAGAGTAAAGAAATGTGGAAAAATGAACAAGATTGGTCACCATTTTTTAACACTTTTTTGGCAAGACAATGTTGGTATGCAAAAAGCATGAATGTTTCTAATTGTTGGGTATGTAGTTTAATACCAGAAATAACAGGGGTAATGCCTCTAATACCTTTTCCACTAAATTCTTTTAGTAGTTGGAGGGTATTAATAAATGAAACAGGAGATCAAGTCATAAATGTACAATTACGTAAAGCAAGAGTACAGTTATCTGCAATAGTGCAGGGGATCACATGTTTTCAACAAAATAGAATTGTTCCAGTGGGTAATTAGCAATTGTATTCAAACAATTGAAATGATAAATTTTCACAACCACATACCAGTACGTGGAGTATTTTTCTCATGGTTTTCCTATTTTAATGCCAATTAGGGGTCAGTTAATATTAAGCAGTATTTCATTTTTCACAAAATGATAAAAATGAGTGTAAAACCAATATTACATGTTGGCGAAGTAAAACAGATAAAAAGTTTACAGTTGTACATGATAAAACTTGTACTATGGGGCAAGTAAATGGCAGTCTGGTAAATAGCAGTGTTGCTCTGTCAGATGGGTTATATTACATCTGTGGTAAATATGCTTATAAATGGGTTACCAAAGGGATGGGATGGCACCTGTTATATAGGATTAGCGGTACCAGCAATGCATCATGTAAAAGAGTTACCAAAAGAAAGCATTAGAAATGCAAAAAAGAAAAGGGATATATTACCTGTGATTGAAAGTCCAGAAAATCCAGTAGACACCTTAGCTACATCACATATAGATCATCAAAATCTTGATTATATTAAATTAAAAGATATGGATTTAGGAGATGTAATCTCTGGAGCAGGTATTTTCCCTTGGTACAGGGCTGCAAAAGCCATCTGGGAGCTGAGAAAACTATCTAAACTAGTTGAGGTATTGGCAAACGCCACTTTCAATGCAGTCCTTGACATTACTGTCAAAATGACAGCTATACGAACTATTGTTTTGCAAAATCGAATGGCATTAGATTACATATTAGCATCCCAAGGGGGGTACATGTGCTTTAATAGGAAAACAATGATGTACATTTATTCCAGACAAAACAGAATCTGTAAAAGCACATTTAGAAGTGATTGCACAAGTGTCTCAACATACTAGAGAAAACTGGAATGATGATTGGAGTAAATGGTTTAGTAATCTGTTTACAGGATGGACAGGAAAAATCACTGTATTTTTAATTTCTTTTATTGTTATTGTGATGTTTGGTTGCATATTATTTACATGTATTAAAGTCTGCTTAGCAAAAGCTAGTCAAATTACTGTTAATTGTCATAATAAAAAAGTATTATCAAATAATGCTAAATTTATTTCCCTGGTTTAAAATAAAAAAAGAAGGAATTGTTAGAGTGTGCTCAACAATATACTAAGGTTGAAAGTAACTTTGCTACAAATATGCAACATAAATAAGGTATAAGATAAAGCTTGCTTAAATGTAGAAATAGAGTTTAGCAATATGCGATTAGCATCCATACTAAATGACTGTGACTTGGAAAATAAGAAATCTGCTGAATGGACATCTTTTCTTACAGACTTAAAAACAGGATGTATGCATTTCATTATCAGTGAGAGCAAAATGTAAAATCTGCTTTTTTAAAGTCACTGTTGCAATGTGTTTTCTTAAAAATATGCTTTTCTGCACTTATCAGCATTTGCACAAGAACAGATGTTCTTATACAAAGATCCAAATATAATACTAAAGACAAAAACAGGATGTTCACACTGTCATAAAAGCTGGCCTCTTATAAATTCAGCAAAAATGTGACAGGACATTGTTAAACAAGGAAGCTTAAAAATAATATTAAGTCAGCATTTGCATCAGCATCTGCAACAATCAGTATTGTTTCTATATGATGAGCAATTCTCTAAAATAGAATACCAAGAGAAAATATATGTATGTGTGCATGACAAATTGTATATAAAGATCTGTATTAATCCAGTTATGTTAGGGATATTGGTAGGGACCGATTTGTCCCGAGGTAAATGTTATAACATCCATGCTGATAGAAGTAAAGTAGAATAATAACTAAAAGCTGCAACATTAGTATGTGTGGTTTGTTATAAAAAGCTATTTGTTACTGCTCTGAGTTGGGTGCTGCAAAGTATATTATTTTATCGGTGTACATTCTGCAAGCTTCTGTGTGCAACAAGACTGCAAATGCAACTATAACCAGACTTTGATTTCAGTAGAATCCAGCCAGCAAGACTGAGTGTCTTCTATGACTTCAAATCCATCACAGTAAGCAGCACCATATCATTTTTCAATTGTATACTGAGTATTTTCTTGTTCTCTTATTATTATTAAATATATTTAAACCTTTCATTGTGACTGATCTTTGTAGAGATATTTAAGTTCTGGGAGTACTTTGCATATTTATTTGGTGACACTGTGGGACACTCCTAATAGTCTTGCTCTTGGTCAAACTACCATTTGTATTAATAGTAGCATTACACAGTAAGATTGGACAGCCTTTGTTAAGGGCCTTAAAGGAGCTGATAAGGAGAGACAGGTGGCAATGGAAACTACCTTATAGTCTGGGCAGAAGGAGGTGTAGCTAGCAAACCTGTGCCAGCCTTTCCCAGGTGTGTGTATGTGTGTGTGTGTGTGTGTGTAAATCAGACCTCAGAGTGTGTGTGTCAGCTACTTGGCAGGGACACGAAGCACTGGTTGGACAGAGAGGGTGCTGGAGGTCTTGGCTTGGTCCTCAGCTTAGATCTCAACTCTGTAGCTGTGCCAGTGAGGAGTCTTTTTGGGGATCTGGAGAAAGAGGGAGAAACCAGCCCCAGACTGACTGTGGTCTCTGTATGCTCTTAAGGGAAATTGCACTTGATGCAGAGAGCTGCATCTGGAAATACTGTATGTGTACCTGTCATTCTTCCCACTGTACATCAGCCACTGGTGCTAGTGGTCAGGATTGAGGCTTGTTGATTACTGGTCCAGTGGTAGGGCATCACATTTATTGGTTGGCAGTGGTGGGATATCCACATATTGGGATTCAGTGATGTGGATATTGAATTCCTGTGGCCTGTATAAACCGTGGTCACTAAATAAGGAAGGGGTTTGTACTCTGAAGCAGCCAAACAGTGAAAATTCAGAGTTCCTTATCACAATAGTTTTTTTTATTTTTTTGTTAGCTTAGTCAGTCAGGGAGAGCAGGCAAGTATGTCAGCAGAGGGATATGGCAAGCTGACAAGGAGCTAGTTGGCTGAGATTTGCCAAGACAAATGATTGGTGCATGCCAGCCTGACTAAAGCAGAAATGATTGCAGCCTTAGTCACAGCTGCATCCCAGACCAACAACCAGGAGGACAACCAGACTGACCTTGGGGATGTACAACTCTCAGAAAATGGACAGTTGAACTTTACCTCAGAGGACTTAAAAATCCATCTGGAGTTAGAGACCTGAACTAGAGGACAAATGTTTGGAAATAGAATCAGCAGAGAGACACTGACATTTGGAAGCTGAAGAAAAGGAGAAACAAAAACAAATGGAATTAGAATCTGCAGAGACTGAGACGTCTGGAAGCAGAGGAAAATGAGAGGCAGAGGCAAATTGAAAAGGAGATGCTGACTTTCCGCCAGGGTCATGGAGGTAATGGGAAAGGGAGTAACCAAACTCCAGAAGCAACAAAGGTCAGTAAATTTCTTCCAGAATTTACAAAGGGTGATAATTTTGATTTTTATCATATGTTTAAAAGGGTATATAAACAGTATAATGTTGACCAAGGGCTCTGGTTCCTGACCCCCTTACTCCATGGTAAAGTTGTAACTTCTATTTCAAAATTGTCTGATACTGATTGCTTAAATTACTGTATACTGTTAAAAATTGTTAGTGTGTTTTAAGTTAACACCTGAAGCTTATAGGAAAAAGTTTTGTGAGCATAGATGCAAGGCAGATGAAAGTGTGTGTGAATATATTGCTGAGTTGAGCACTTATTTTCATAAGTGGGTGAATGGGTGTCAGATCACCACTTTTGAAGGGCTGGCATACCTTTTGATGAGGGCACAAGATCTTAGCACTTTGCCTGAGGACAAGAGAATCTGGTTGGTAGATAGGGAATGTAATACCGCCGATGAGTTGGGAAAAAAGAGAGACCTATACTTAGCAAACAGGGCATGACTACACAGGAAAGGGATACCCAGTGCCCACCATGGGTCTAAGGGAACCCATGATGGGCAGCCTAAACCACCCCAACAGAGTCTGACAGTAGCAGGGGAAGCCACTAGTCCAAGTACACGGTCAGGACCAAAGGTTACATTTTTAAGTGTAACCAGTGGGGCTATGTAGCCTATAGTTGTCCACAGAGGCAAGGTGAGGAACAAAAGGTGGGAGAGCCAGTAAGTGGGAATGACAGAATGGCAGCAGTAAGCTCTCTGGAGACAAGGGTACCAAACTACTACAAGAGTTATATCTTATCTTAGTAGATGGAAAACAGGCCACTGCTAAGAGAGAGACAGCCTCTGACCTAACCATTGGGAAGCATGCAATGGTTAAAGAGGAGCACTACTTGCTTGGACAGTCTACTCCAGTCAGAGCTTTAGGAGGGATCCCATTCCAGATACCTTTGGCTAGGGTTCACCTTGATTGCGAGGGTGGAAAAGGAAGCAAGCAAGTAGGTGTGTCCGATTGTGTCTGATTTTGGTAATACAGTACCTTGTGTGCATGCAGTTACACAGTCAGGCTTGGAGACAAGCATGTGGGTCTGGTAGCCTGGGGGGATCCAGACAAACTTCACACTTGAAGGCAGGACTGGTGAGTTGGCTACTTCAGAAATGGAGCTACTCTTGTAGCAGTGAGACTGAAGGTGAGCCACAGCTGCTTGTGGGTACAGCTGTTCCCTTGGACTGAGTGACTGACTGGAAGGGCAGAGGTAAGTAGTAGTAGTACCCAGGCTGACAATGAGGCACTGCTGTCGGAGAATACCAGATTTCCAGTGGAAGGGGAGCTGGGAAGGGTTGCAAAGAGAGAAATTTGAGACAGGCTCAGCTCTGAGACCCTACATTACAAGGCCTGAGGGAGGTGGCTAGTGAGGCACCTAATTCTCAAGGAAAAGGGGAATCTGTATACTGGGACAAAGGATTACTGTATAGAGAGTGAACCCATGAGGGAGGGCTAGAGGGTGAGAGAATACAGCAGTTGGTAGTGCCCAGACCCTACCATCTGGCATTTCTAGCCATAGCCCATGACATTCTCTTTGCAGGTCATATGGGCATAAAGCATACAAAGAGACGTATTATGCAAAATGGTTTACTATCACATAATTGAATGCACTGGGTTCGAGTGTTAAGATGTCTGAACAACATTTTCAGAAATCAGAACACCATGAATGTCGAACGAAGCATCTCAGTAAAGTCGAATGTCGACTTTACTGAAATGCTCACATCCACTCAACATTGAAAAACACTTTTTGCAGGGGGGAAGCCCCCCCCCCCACTTATATATGCAAATTCCAAAATTGCACTACAGTGTGGGAAAGGGTACATTTCCCGATCCCCACTATAGTGCAGTCTGCACCACAACGTCGAACCTTACAACAGAAAATGCTCACTATTTTAAGGTTAGACATTGTGGCTCTCAACTATGTGATAGTAAGGCATGCAAAATGTTTACTGGCCTGGGATTTCCAGAGATGTAACAGGGACTGCAGGACCTGTGAGAAGTGCCAAAAGGTAGGCAAGGCAGGAGATGAGGTGAAAGCTCCTTTGGTGCCTTTGCCTATGATTGAGGAGCCTTTTTAGAGGATATTGTGGGGTTTCTGAGTACCCCAAGTTCCACAGCGAAGAAGTATATCCTAGTGGTGGGTAGTACATTATGCTCTAGATACCCTGAGGTAATGACTCTGTCCTCCATCGAGACAAATGCTTTGTTAGAAATTTTAAGCAGTGTAGGTTTCCCAAAAGAAATAGTGACTGGCAGAGGTGCCAATTTCATGTCAGACCTGCTGACTTGTCTGTGGAAGCACTGTGGGGTGAAGCACCTAAAGACCACCCCCTACCATCCCCAAACTAATGGTCTGGTAGAGAGATTAAACTGTACACTAAAGACCATGCTACAGGCATTTGCAGACCAATTTAAGAGGGAGTGGTACAAATATCTGCTGCATCTGTTTGCTTACAGGGAGGTGTCCCAGGAATCCACAGGTATTTCACCATTTAAGTTGCTGTATGGGCACATGGTAAGGGGACCTCTAGATTTGATTCATGATGAATGGGAGGGTGTGTGTGAATCCCATAAGGAGTCTACTATGGCATATGTCCTAAACCTCAGGACAAGGCTCATGGAACTCATGGGCTTGGCCCAGGAGAACCTGGCAGAAGCCCAGCAGCATAAAAAGGACTAATATGACATAAATGCTCGAGCTAGAGAGTATGCTGTGGGGCAGCAGGTTATGGTATTCATTCCTGTCAGACACAACAAGCTGCAGGCAGCTTGGGTGGCACCCTTCAAAGTGGTAAGGAAAGTCAATGATAACCACATGGTAGAACTGCTGGACAGAAGGGGGCATAACTAGTAAAACTGTGCCAGCCTTTCCCAGGTGTGTGTGTGTTTAAATCAAACCATGAAATGTGTGTGTCTCAGCTACTTTGGAAAGGACACAAAGCACTGGTTGGGCAGAGAGGGTGCTGGAGGTCTTGGCTTGGTCACTCAGCTGAGAGCTGATCTCTATAGCTGTGCCAGTGGGGAGTCTTATTCAGGATCTGGAGAAAGAGGGAGAAACCAGCCCTAAACTGACTGTGGTCTCAGAGTGCTCTTAAGGGAAATTGCACTTGATGCAGAGAGCTGTATCTGGAATAATGCATGTGTACCTTGTCATCCTCCAACTGTATGTCCCCCACTGGTGTCAGTGGTGAGGATTGGGGCTCCATGATTACTGGTCCAGTGGTGGCGTGTCTCAATAGAGGATGACAGGGTACACACACACTATTTCCAGATGCAGCTCTCTCCATCAAGTGCAACTTCCCTTAAGAGCACACAGAGACCTCAGTCAGTCCAGGGATGTTTTCTTCCTCTTTTTTCAGATCACCAATAAGACTCCCTGCTGGCACAGCTATAGAGTTGAGATCTCAGCTGAGTTACCAAGCCAAGACCTCCAGCACCCTCTCCATCCAACCAGTGATTTGTGTCCCTGCCCAAGTAGCTGACACACAGAATCTTTGAGGTTTGATTTATACACACACCTGGGAAAGGCTGGCACAGACTATAAGGTAATTTTCACTGCCACAAGTCATTCCTCATCAGCTACTTTAAGGCCCTTAATAAAGGGTGTCCAGTCTTGCTGTGTAATATTACTGTTAAAACAAATGGTAGTTTGACCAAGGGAAAGGCTGTTAGGAGTGGTCCACAGTGTCACCAAATAAATATGGAAGTACTCTCAGAACTTAAATAGATCTACAAAGATCATCTACAATGACCAGTTTAAATATTTTTAATAATAAATAATAAGGGAACAAAAAAATACTCAGTATACAATTCCAATGGCATCAGAGTTGAAAAAAAATCGCAGGAAATATTTAAAACAATATTGCAGGATAGTCTCAAATAATAAAGAAAAACACCTAAATTAAGCTTTGCTATATTCCTGACTATGTCTAATAGAATTATACTGTTCCCTAAACTTACTTACTCAGAGCAAGGCAGAGGTGTGGTGAATGGATCTTGATGTCAGGTCCAAGACTGAATACAGAATGCTGTCTCTCTCTCTATCTCTCTCCGAGTTATCACATTAATATTTCAAATATTACTGCTGGGGTAGCCTGCAGAATATCATTGCTTATCATCTGACTCCTAGTTCCCAGGCCCCAAAACAAACTTTGTGGAAGCTGGTAGCATTTAGCATCTATTTGTAAAATACACAGACAAGGATTTTCCTCAGATCTTTGGCAAATGGTGGAAGTCATAAAACAATGAAACACTTCCAAGACAATACAGAAAACTCCCTAGTTTTAAACATTGTGTCTACTAGCAGCACTGAAACTGAAAGACATCGTCTTTTTATGGCCTAGCCTTAAAGTAAATTAATTGTAGTTATTTTTCTGAAGTTAACTGCCTGCATTCGGGATTCTACTCATAAAATATACATTTAAATGGTTACACTAGTGCATTTACATTTGTTCTTTTCCAGTAGGGTACACTGTGGGATACATTTCAAATAGCACTTTGTAAAAATACCTCTTCAGCCCACGTCTGTACAAACCATCTTTTATGACATACAGTTTTAATACATTTGTAACACAAACATTTTATGTAAATCATGCTGATATTCATAAATGACATATAATTTACAAAATTCCAGCTATCTAGGTTGGCAGTATCCCCTTTTGTCACACATGATATACTTGCTTTTCTAGCCTAACTTTTCAGTGAAGGGTTGTCTTCTTTGACCATCACTGTCCAGTTGGCAGCAATATTCAGTTTTCATATTGTTTTCCAAGGTTCCTCAGTTGCTTCACATAATCTCTGCAAAGCATTTCTGAGAGGAACTCTCCTTTTAAAGCCTCTTTATAAAGACCCTACGGCCCCATGGTACCTACATTTAGTACTGCAGACCATCATGCACTTCCCTTTTTGAACCAGCAGCCAGTGTGACCTCAAATTCCTATCTTGGAAGACTATTTTCTTGGAAGTCATAACTTCTGCAAGAAGAATTTCAGAAATTCAAGCCTTATCTTGCAAACCACCATATTTGATTTTTCACGAAGATAGAGTATCTCTACATACTACTCCATTTTTTTTTTACCAAAGGTGGTATCAGAGACAAATATCAGTCAGTCCATCAGTTTACCAGTGTTTTTTCCAAAATTTGAGTACAAAGGTGAATACTTGTTACATTTATTAGATGTTCACAGACATTTACATTTTTACCTCCATAGAAACAAAAGTTTCAAGAAAGCTGACCAATTATTTATTTCCTTCTCAGATGTTAAATTGGGTAAACCAGTCACCAAAGGAACCTTGTCCAGATGGCTTACCAGTTATATTAATTTCATTTATGGTCACTTGGTCATGGCCTTGCCAAAATTGTTATGAGTCTATTCTACTAGAGCAATGGCAGCTTCATCTGTTTTCCAAATTAGAGCCTCTATGGATGATATTTGTGCAAAAGCAACTTGGGATTCCCCTCATACCTTTATTACTCATTGCATATTGGATCTGGCCACCAGGGGTAGAACATCATTTGGTCCAATGCTGCTGAGGAAGATCCTTCCTTGAGTCCACCCAGGATCTAAGGTAGCTGTGGACTCTGTCCCATAGGTTGAGGATTCCGTCTGTGTTGTCCATTTTCATTCTTCCTCAACTCCTCACTCACCAACCCCCTACCTTTGAACTCCTAGAAGAGCGAGTAGTATTAGGGGGCTGCTTACCTTGTACTGAGCTCCAGATATAGTCTCTCTGGAAACTTACAATATTTTCTTTTACTTCTATGGGCAAACAAGATCTGAGGTACTTAGGAAGGGAGCATTATGGGTAAGAGAGAAGCTCAAGAGTTTTTTTGGTAACCACAGACTATAGTAATGGCCAAGTCAGATCTATCGGATCCGAACCCATAGGTTGAGGAAGAGTGAAAATGGAAAACACAGCTGGAGTGTTATGGTGAGTACATAACTTCTTTTTCAAGCAGCTTTAGCATTTTTATTACAACAGTATTTAAAATGTTCCTATTTTCAGTCTTTATTTCCCCCTTTATTTTAGGCTTAATCCAGATATCTTGAGCTAAGAGGTACACAAACCTTTTAACTGCTGCTGTTGCCAGTGCTCGATCACTGTCCCTGTTCACACTCTCTCTCTCTCTGTTTCACTCACGCACACTGCATTCATGCATGCAAGCACGCATATGTTCACACACAAACAGAAACATTAACACCCACTTTTTCTGTTTCATTTAGTTTTTTGCACTTGCTAAATAACAAAAACACTGCTTAGTGAGTGTAAAATAATAGCTCAATTGATCTCATTCTCACTCTCATGCATGTATAGACTCACACAGACATAAAACACATATATTTTACACTTGCTAAACAGCAGAAGTGCTGTTCAGCGAGCATAAAATAATGGCAACAGTTAGGTTACTTTCAGTCCTAGCTCTACAGCAGCTTAAATGATATGCTACCATAAGGGGTGGACTCATTTTTCAGTGGGCATTACCTGTAGAGTAACACCATGCTGGAGAACGTTCATTCTCCAATTAGGGTGCCGATCTACAGGTCACCCATTCTCTATTGATGAATAACAACATGTCTGTATAAATCATGAATGTCTTCTTGCTCCTGTTATCACAGTAACACTCTAATATCCTTTATGTATATATATATATATATATATATATATATCTTCTGGAGTTTTTCCAAAATAATAAATATTACATTTAGGGAAATGGTGCTGTAGACTACAAGATCATTATTTATCTGCAAAATACTTAAAATATATTTCTTGGTATGGCAACTGAGAATATATTCATTCTCTTACACTCTCTCTCTCTCCCATACTGCTATATCTCTTGATGCTCTTAGTAGGTACCTTTATTTCTCTTATTTATCATCATTTTTAAATCTTAAATTCTTTTTATCCTCTTTTTTTTTGTCACCTTCCCTTGATCTTTCTTAGTCTATAACATTCTTCTTGCAGTTATGTTTCTACACCTTCTTTACCTTATTGTTTCTTCTTTGTCCATGATATTCAGTAAATCTGTAGATAATTACATATACATAATGTTTTTCCCCGTCTGTGATATAATCATGCTCTTGTGACTTAATTACTTGTATGTTTACAAGATTATATATAGGTTTACTATCAAAATCTTGCACTTGCATTGTGCGAGTGTTCATATTTCCAAACCGAAATGTCAGAAAGCAAGTAAATGAACAAAAACAAGACCGAACGAGGTATTTTGGAAAAGTCAACATCTCAGAAATGTCGACTTTACCAAAAATACCACACTTCCTGTCAAGAGCAACGCATGCTTTTGCAGGGGGGCATGCCCACCTGCTCCCCCCACACCCCCTGCTACTTGTATATCGAAACTCCGAGATCATAGTACAGTGAGGGAAAAGTGTACATTTCCCGATCCCCACTATAGTGCGATCTACATTCAAAATGTTGAATTCACAACAGCGAATGCTAGTGTGCATTTGCTGCTGTGAATTCAACATTTTTTTTAATTATTTGCAAATGGATTAGGGCATTTGGTTTTTCCAATTCGGATAAAGTCTGATCGCCCTTTTGATAGTAAACCATATATATATATATATATATATATATATATATATATATATAATTTGTGTTAGAATCTGAGTTCTTTTACTACTAGTATGTTTACAAGTTCATATATATAATTTGTATTATGTCTCAGTAGGCCTTCACTGGAGATGGAATTTATGCGCGTCAGACTTTCCTGGTAATTACATGTCAAATAAATGAAGATATTCAGCACCACAGTGATGCACCACTAGTGTAAGTGCTGAGTATTTGCAGTTTTAACACATCTTTTTTTTTAATATTTAAATTTTGCTAAAAATAAATTCAGGTACCAGCCCTGTGGGATAATTATTTGGTTAGTATTAGCTACTATGATAGCTGTACTAGCCAGCAAATTGCCCTAAAGTTTTTTCTTAAAGTCAATGGGCAATCTAACCTAAAGTGAGAAGTCATGCTGTTTGCTGGCACAACATCTTACCACTTCCCATTTGTGAAAAATTATTATTCAGTATACACAAGGCAGAAGAGAGATGCATTTATTTCAGCAATCAGGGAATGTCAAGAGACAGGTGTAAGTGCTGTATAGGATCCAAGCCATTTTTGATGCAAAACAGGCTAAGGAGGAAATACAAAAGTCCATCCAACAAAAAAGTAAGCCATCAAGTAGAATAAAACTCTGCTTCTTATTCTTCTGATAATAAAGCACATGGCGAGACATTGCCAGTGAAACCTTTTCCAGTGTTCCAAAGAAAAATGGTTGCGAGACAAAGAAAAGCACAGGAGTTAACTTGAAGAAATAGCACTTTTAATTAAACCAGAGTCTAGAGTTGAGAGATGGAGATGTACAGGAAGAAGACTAGCAGTACTGAAATTAGTGAATAAATGTGAGATTGCAAAGCATCAGTCACATTCGTGAAATATGTCTGTACAAGGAAAAAGGAAAGAATGGACTTTTCTTGACTTTGTTAAACTTCTGGGGTAACTGAAAACATTTGCCTTATTTTATGTCATTAATGTTTGGGAAGTAAAGCAAGTTCTGTTCCTTACAATATTTCTATAAATCTTTTCATGATATAAATTGTTTGTTTTATAGTAAAGCATTTTTAGTTATTGTTATTTGTGATAAAGTAAAGTGATGACTATTTTCTTTCTTATTCTTTATTAAGAAATGTAGGCATTACAATGCAAAAAGAAAAAAAAATAGACAAAAGTATTTTTAGTTAATAAATTGTGATAGATTGTTAAGATGGGGTGGCGGTGAAACTTACACAGATCATAACGTAGGTAGAGCTGATATGTTTTCTGCTACTTTTGCCTGGGTGAATGCCTGGATTAATTTAATCTAATAAGTTTAAAGTGGAAACAAGTAAATAAAAGAACACTGAATGTAATGAAAAGTTTTTGTTTAGCAATAAATGTTTTAACTTGTCTTTAGAAGCCTACAGCTGAGGGCTACATTTTTTCTTACTTTTCCATAAAGACACACTGATTATAGGGCAGTTAGAAAAGCCAAAGCACTGGTTTCTTGAAGGTAAAAGTTAATGTTTTTTGAAAGCATGCAAGTTGTTTTTCCTACCTGGGAGTGGAATAAAGATAAAAACACCAATTAGTGGAAGTAGGAACACAGGCAATGACATGCATCTTAGCATAGATAACCTCAACTTTAAGTTAGATAAGTTCTGTGTTTGCAGCTGTCTAAAAGTGTTCCTAGTAGGAGAATTAAACTTCATTTGAAGATGTACACAGTTTTGTGTGTGTGTGTGTGTGTGTGTGTGTGTGTGTGTGTGTGTGTGTGTGTGTGTGTGTGTGTGTGTGTGTGTGTGTTTTTCTTTGAAGGTTTTTATTCAGCCAAAAAGTCTTGTAAAATGTGACATGGGTTCAAATGGAGGTTATAAGAAAAATTGTATAAATATCAACCTGCCAAACATTAGTGAGTGCATGTATCACAGAAGTCGGAAATAGACATTTAAAAAGCTGTCATATATAATAGGTTGAAATAATGACGACTTCTTATGTCAACAGTTTCCATATTGGAATGTGAATGGTCTCATAGGTATAGAGAAAAAGGAAACCATATTTATTTATTTTAACAAATGCACAGTGCAAATAGTGATACAGGAGACATATTTGGAATGAACTGCGCATGTGAATTTGATAAAGGATTTCAGAAGAATATCAGGGACAAAGGAAGTGGGGTACTTTTATTAATTGCTGGAGGAGTTCCAATACTGATAGAAGGGGGGGTGATATAGTTATGGTGCATTTGTGGTAGAAAGGAGCTAGTTTCAAAGGATGAGGATTATGCTGGTATGTATTTCGATTTGACCTAAAATTGGTATGAATGAGCTTCGGAAAATTTTGGGAGAAATAATCAGCTTTCAAGAGGGAGTATTACTTATAGGTAGAGACTAGAATTTGATTTGCAAATATGAGGCTGTATCTACGAGGCCTAGAAATAAAATATAGCAAAGGATAGTCAATTCCTGAAGAACTTTTTGAAAATATTTGTTATGGAAGACTTTAATTCAGTAGTAGGAATGTGGAAAGAATTTACATAGTATAGTACAATAACCGGGATAGATTTGATAGAGATTATATTTCACAGGAGCATTTGCATTTAATTGACAGCTTTAATGCACATCCAACTATTTCAGATCATGAGCCAATAATAACTAAGAATTTAAGTAATAGGTAGTGGAAATTATTCGGGAGTTATTAGGGAAGATCGAAAGTACTCCAGAAGTTATAGCTAGTAAGTGGGATAAAATGAAAGTTGGGTTTAAAAATAAGGTAGCAATTAAAGAAACACCCAAAAAAGCAGAAACAAACTAGAAAAACAACAAAGAAACTCAATGACCACAGACTCAAAAATTAAAACAATTATTTAATAAGCACTTTTGTTCTGGTATTCCAAAACTTCATCAGACAACAACATTACTAATTTTAATTTTTGAATCTGTAGGCATTGAGTTTCTTTCTTTTTTTTTTTTTAGAAATTAAAAAAAAAGAGATATGGTTAAGAAATAAGAAAAAATATTTAGAGGGGCTGACAAAGGTTCACGTATTGCAGAATAAGAAGAGGAGTGACTGCAGTGTGTTAGAGAAAATAAGGGATTACCCGGACAATATGCATTTATTTAGAAAGATTGCTGTTAAGCAACTGTTTTTACAGCACCGTGGGCAACAAAGTAGAAAGAGTGGTTTCCAAATGTAGGGAGCCTATAACAAGAAAAATACCCACAGATCCTGTAAAGGTATTAGAGATATTTTGGGATTTTTATGAAAATCTGTATAAAGCAGATACATTGGGAAATCAAGGAAAAGCACAAATGGAAATAAGGTTAGAGGTAGATGAGGCTCAACAGTTAACAATTAAGATGGGAGAAGATGAAATAAAATTGAGATGTATAACCAATCTGCAGGAATGTTTCAATGAATGGATGGTATTCTGATGGAAGTTTGAAAGCTGTGAGGGAAGAAAGTGATAAAGATCTGGAAAATTTTGTTTAACAGCTTTTTAAAAGGAGAACAACAACCAACATCCTGGAAAAAAAAAAGCTGTGATGGCTGTACTACCTAAAGAAGTAAAGACCCATCAAATCCTGTTTCATATAAGCCCATATAAATTTTAAACCATGATTAAAAAGTGTATCTGTAATGTCTAAAAGAATGATAAAGGTGTAGCTAAAATTGATAGATATGTATTGATGTGGTTTTATGGAGGGAAGCCAAACATTTGACAACATTAATAGCATGGTGATGATCCAGAGGGAAGCAGAATGTAAGAAAATATCACTGTTGTTGATGGGTCTTGATACAGAGAAAGCATCTAAAAGAGTAAGCTGAGATTATATGAGTAGGGCAGTGGAAGCATTTGCATTCCCTGATACAATAATAAGGTTAAATAGGAGGCTGTATGAAGGATTGGAGACAAAAATCAAGTGGGTGGGTTCCTCTCTGATAAGTTGTGTCTGGACAGAGGAACCAGGCACAAGTGTTCTTTTCTCCCTTTGTTATTTGCATTATATTTAAACCATTGGCAAAGAAAACAAGGGACTCGAACTTCAAGGATATAATTGGTATGATAATCAAGAAACGTTGGTTTTATTTGCAGACAGTATAATTTTGTACCTGTAAAAAAAAAAGAAAAAGACATCTCAGTGTTGTCGAACATTCTGAGACCGTTGATTGTTTTTCTACTCTAGCATTTCCCTCTTGGTGTTTCCCCGCTCCGTTCGCCCTGCGGGCTCACTCCACTCCCCTACCCCCAATTCCCACCCCCAGTGGTCCTAACCTTATTCTTCCTAAACAACACCTACCCCACAACCCAACCTATCCACTACTCCAACCAATCTGGTGAACCTAGCCACACCCCACCTCAATTAATTATCTCCTTAGCTCATCTTGATCTAGAACCTTCTCCCTAAGTATCTTTCCCTCTCTTTTTCCCTTTTAACTCTTTCTTCTAGATTCTACCCACTATCACTTCTACTGTCTCTTATCCCTGCCCAATCTTTTTAAAGTGTACTAGCAACCTTATTGCATCTGTACAAGTAATTCTAGCAATATGCCTACAACAAATACAACTATCCAAGCTAAGTTAGTACTCAGTCACACTTTTACCAGTCCTCACTTCCACCTATCTACTCACCTCCTTTGAAAAGGTGAAATACTTCCATTTCAACTACTCTCCAAAACAAACAGCTATTCATATTTCTACCCCTTCACACTTTCAATTGTATATCACATCTACTCCCTGCTACCTACTATCCAAATACCATCACCTCACATATATCAAATTCCATAACTCCATGTAAGGAAATTAAAGTACCCAACTAGCTACATTTATAACCCAGTTTATACGCTAAAAGCTCCAACCTTAAAAGATGGTGACATCCACCCCAGCCATTGTTTCCACACAAACATCTCACAGCAACACTCCTGTCACCCTACCTACCTTGACCTATCTTTCCAACTCCTTAGTAATAGGATATCTTAATATCCACAGTATCAACAACAAAGTTGCCCATCTCCATGCCCTTCTTGATATTCATTCCTTTGATATCTTTCGTCTTACGGAAACTTGGCTAAAACCGGGAACTAAGGACATTGAAATAACTCCCCCAGGTTATAATATATTGAGACTTGACCAGACAAAACGTAAGGATGGAGGTGTAGCCCTCCTATTTAAAAACTGGATTACAGATTTCCTCATTATCCTTTGGCCCCCCCACCCCCCCAAGATAATAAAGCACAAGTCCTTATCTCTAGGCTTCAACTCAATACTAGTAAATCCCTAAACATCATCTGCATCTACCTACCTACCTCCTGGTAATAACACCACCACAACAGAGGATATTCTTAGCTAGGTATCTACTCATCTCCCACAAGAAACAATTATACTAGGTGACTTCAATACCAACTGGAAGTGTGTCAATACTGACAACCCTTCCTCACATATTAATCTTCATGGATTCAGTCAAACTATTACCACCACTACAAGAATTAAACCAAACAAAAAAAGAGAGTATCTTAGATTGGATACTTATTAACAGACAACAAACTTATAAAGTAGGAATTTTGCCTGATGATGTAAGTGACCATACTTTAACTTACATTATAAGACAAAAGAAAGACATTCCCAACTCCCCCAGGTACAGGATCTCACTGTCCAATAAACACTTTAACTCTGAACACTTCCAAATGAAGCTTAATGCCTGTAACTGGAACCCTCTAAATTCTCTCCCACTTGAAGAGACTGTTAAATATTTTGACTCAAAATTCTTAACAATCATAGATGAACATGCACCCAAACGGTCTATTAGAATGAAGTCTAAAACAGCCCCCTGGCTGTCAAAAGACACTAGGCAAAAGATATTGCTTAGGAATAAATCTTGGGCTAAATGGAGAGCTACCAGATCTATCCCTGAGCAAGAAAACTTTAGAAAGCTGAGAAATATCACAAAAAAGCCATACTCACAGATAAAAAGAACTACTATTGTAAGCTCCAGCAAATTCACCATAACAATCCTCAAAAGTTTTGGTCAGGGATTAATACACTCCTTTACCCTGGCCACTCGAGCACACCAACTCCACAAGGAGCTGATAATAATACTCCTCAGGAAACTGCCAGTACCCTCAATTCCTTCTTCACTGACACCATACAATCCCTAGCCCATCAACTATCCACAGACAATTCTAGTCTCCCTATCTCCTTACCTGTTACTCTACCAACCTTCCAACTGCACACATCCCTACTTCCTACATCCAAAAAATCATCCAAAAGCTTAAGCCATGTACTCCCACTGCAGATGAATTACCCTCAGAATACCTGCAAAAAGCAGCTAAATCAGTTGCCTACCCTATTTCCATCCTTATCAATAGAACTCTAACTGAGGGAATCATCCCAGACATCTGGAAAATCTTCCACATAATCCCCTTACATAAAGGTGATAACTCTAATGATTTTTCCAATTATAGGCCCATAGCTCTCTTATCTCCCTTAGCAAAGGTTATGGAAAAATGTATTCACCATCAGCTAATAAACCACTTAACCAAACACAACATTTTAGCTAACTGCCAATATGGTTTTAGACCATTTCATAGTACCACCACAGCTCTCCTTTCGTTCACCAACTCTATCAACCGCAACCATAATAACAATTGCCTCACTTCAGCACTCCTTATTGACCTATCAAAAGCTTTTGACATGATAAACCACCCCTTACTCATAAAGACCCTTGAATCCCTCTCTCTAGACACCAAGGCTATCCGCTGGTTCAAGTCCTACCTTAACAACAAGCAGTTCTCTGGGAAAATAAGCTATCTTCCCACCTGCCCATCTCCCTTGGGGTCCCTCAGGGCTCAATTCTAGGACCTCTTCTTTTCTCTTTGTTCATCAATGACCTCCACTCAGCAATCCCTCAAGCCACCTGCATGCAATATGCAGACGATTCTACACTCATCTGCTCTGCCAACTCCACATCTGAACTACATTCCCTAACCCAAAAAGTATTCAGCACAGTAGAGACTTGGTTCTTGAAATGTTGTCAAATTTTGAATGCCAAAAAGACCAAACTCTTACTCTTTACACCTTCCAGTAAGTCCTCCCCATAAACTTCACAATTAAATCCAACAATGACACCATTATAGCCCCAGACTCTACCACCAAACTGCTAGGTATCACAATTAATAACCTCACATTCGATAACCATATTAACAACACCATTACAACAGTAAATAGAAAGATGGGCTCCTTATATAGAATAAAACCATTCTTAACTCCAGCATCCTGAACTACAATTACCCACTCCCATTTAATCTCAACTCTTCTATATGCTTCACCCATATATACTAACCTAAAAAAAGTAATCTGGTCAAACTAGCTAACTCCTATAATAATATAGCCAGATTTGTCACTGGAAACCCTTTTAGAACACACCATTGTCAGAACCTACAGCAACTAGACTGGTTAGAATTAAGCAACATTTTGATACTATCCCAACTTACCATTGTTCATAAGATATTTTACCAACCAAACACCCCTATACTTTCCAACCTTATTACTCCCTATAGGAATCTCAACTCCTTACGATCCTCTAGCAAACTTCTTGCTAGCATAAGCAAGTCAAACAACTTGGCAGGGGACTCCTTGTTCTCCAATACTGCAGGAAAAAAATGGAATCTTTTGCCACCAGATCTAACTTTACAACCCTCCCTGCAGCTCTTTAAACAAAGGCACAAAAAAATCTTAAAACTCACTGGGTATGTCCTTGTTGCAACCCTGAGTAATTCCTCTGCTCTCTCTACTGCTATCTCTGTACTGCCTCCTCATACCAGTCTTTAGTACTTTACCCCTCCAGAAGTAGTATTTATCTTTAGTAAATTAAACTACATATGTTAGTAATGTAATTCCTCTGAATGTACTGATCTTATCTCAGATATCCTTTCTGCACAGTGACTAGCTTATTCTGTATGACTATATGACATTAATGTCAGTTTTTCCTCTCATTAATACTCATGACTAAGTATTCTTAACATTCTTTCTGTGTATAATTTGTACTTGATATATTATCTCTGTGTTACTACTGGAGCTTTTCTCCCCGGGCCTCCACTGAAAATGGAAATATATCCAGCTGGACTAGCCCAGTTAACAAATGTAAAATAAAATAAATAAAATAGTTTTCTTGGTATTTAAAATTAATGAAGACAAAACAAAGGCTACAGCTGTAAACGATGTACCCACACATGAATTAGTTCAGCAGTCCCCATATTTATGGACACATGATAAAATGAAGTATTTAGGAGTATGGGCTAGAAAATATTCTACTACTGCAGCTAAGAATATATGGGAAGAGACTAAAAAGAAGATAATGCAAAAACTGAGAAAGTGGAAGCCCTTGCCTTTGGATATGAATAGCAAGTTACAAACAATAAAATGTTTTTATTCCCTTTAGTTTCATACAAAAAATGTTTTTAACACCTTTAGTTTTATACAGTTCTGGCATATTTTTTATCAATCAAAAGAGAAGTTGTGGACAATTATAAAGACTATAAGGAATTTATCTATGAAGGGACGATAGCAAAAGTTATGTCAGACAAGTTGAGCCTTCTAATAGAACAAGATGGTTTAGGATTACCTGATTTGAAGGTATATTTTACAACAACACAGTAAAGACTCTTGCACATAAAACAAGCAGAAAGCGTTCAAAGTAAAAAGAGATGATGATGATGAAACTGGGGGGATTCAAGAAATAAGGAGAAAGAGAGATTTTGGATGCATATCCTTAGAGAATAACAAGTCAGACAGGTGGTTATAGTCATAAAGTAGCAGAAAGTATACTGAGAGCCAAGCCAACACAGGAATGGAAAAAGGAGATTCTCTTGATAGGGGATGACTGCAATTAGGGGTACAAAGAATAGGCAACAGGGGGCTGGCATTTACTGAAGGAAGCTAGCAAAGGAACCAAGGCACTGGGTAATAAGAAAGGGAAAGATAATAGAATGGGAAGAGACCAAGAAGACATATGGACTGCAGGCTTGAGACACACGTCCCCATCAGGGAGTGATATCAGAGTATAAGCAAAGAGAAAGGGATAGGAGAATCTAAGTGAAACACCTGCACTGGTTGAAGTTTTGGTTGAATCTGGAACAAAAGCTGCTGTTTAAAAAGGGATAATTAGTATGGATATTGCACGATAACTATGGGAATCAAGCAGAAGAGATCAAACTAGATTGGGAAGAGAGAAATTAGATAAGCAATTCACAAAGAAACAATGGCTCCCAAACATGCAACAAAGTCTAGAATATTTAGGATTTTTGCTTGGAAGTGTTTGCATAGTTACTTTTATACCCCAAGCAGACAAAGAATTTTCCCTCAAGTAAATGGCAAATGTTGGAGGTGTGATGGGGAAGAAAGAGGTACCTGACAGCATATGTTTTCAGAGTGTTAATGAATTGGAAGGCTTTAAAAATTCCCTACAGAGTACTTTGTCAGGAATACTGAACAAGCACGAGTGTAACTAAGGGAATTATTTGTTTGAGCTGGGATACAGGATCTGAATTGTCTAGCTATAGTAAGGCCTTGTTATGGTTAACTCTGGTGGTTGCCAAAAAAGCAATTTCTAGAAAATGGAAACTGGAGTCTAAACCAACTGTTCTTGAAGAAACGAATATTGCAACCGGGATAAAAGAACAGCAAGTGATACCTTTAGAAAAGGATAGGAGCAAATGACATAGGAAAAAATGGAAATTGTGGGAACAATACATGCAGAAAAATGTTTTGGAGGAGGAATGAGGTTTAAGAAAAGGTAGGAGCTGAACAATTTATGTAATGTTGGCTTAATTATATTGCATAGGAGAGTATATGTAATGTATGTTTGTTTACTTTTATATAAATGTAAGTTTGCCTGTGTCACAAGTAATAGTGCTTAAAACTTTGTACTATTTTTTTGTGCTAAAGAAGTTAGACCACAGGCCCTGATGAGATAAGTGAAAATTAAATAAAGTTGTTTTTAACATAAATAAATATTTTTTAAAAATTCCCTTTTTCCCTATATATTTTTTTTACTTTTATTTATTTTAAATACTAAGCCGTGTGACTAGTGGTAATACAAAGAATAATATTCGAGTTGCGAGCATACACTGTTTAGGGCTGATTAGTGCCTTTTAAGGCACACAGCATTCTATGGTGTTCCTGCAATTTGTATTTAACTATGTGCCTTTAAGGCATGCCAGACTGAATATTCCTGGTGTCTAATGTTCACCTCCAGCCCTATAATGTTAAAGTGCTGTTAAGATATGAGAATTTAGATCTATTTCTGGCATATAGGGTTACCCTCTAATCCCCAAACTGTTATAAGTATCATTAAGACACGAAAATTTAGATGTACCCTTGGTGTCCAGTGTTACCCCCCAATCCCTATACTCTTCAAACTGCCGATACCCCAGTGTTGCAAGCTCTGCTCATTAGTCTAGGGTTGTGTGTGGAAGTATGGCAGCCCACCCCAACCTCCCCCACACACAAATTCACCACACACACAAAGACAGACATGCACACACCTGTGATGTCCACATTGTTGCCATTTAGGGGAAGCTAACAACTCATTACCTTCCCTACTGCTACCGCCGTGCAACCACACACACATACATATGCTCACACACCTCCTAGCCCTATCATACCTCTTTATTTCCCAGCACATGCCTCTACTGCAGTGGAGGAGCATGGACTTTTGGCCATATTCACAACCATGTCATGGAAGGAGCGGCTTGCTGATCAGAATGTGATGCCTTTTCAGAGGCAGCTCCTGGGGATAAGAACACGACATAATTAGCATATGCGTATTCCACGAATTGGGATAGCACAACCATGGACACAGCTTTATGTGATGCTGTGCATCTTCTTGTAAAAGCACCATGTTAGGGCAGTCTCTGAATTCAGGTTACCTTTATGGATCCCCAACAAGTCTTCCAGTAGTTTGAATATATACCTGTCACATATAGCATTATGTTCTGTTCATGTTCCTGTTGTTTACCATCCAGAACTTTTTATGAAATGATTTAAATTTTCATTATTTACTTCTATTTCCAATTTGTGGTGTTAAAAATGTTGGCTGGGGTGTTGACCTTGGCTGAATGCTAATCTTTATGGTGATTTGCTTATTGTTAAATGTGGGATGTGGTATATAAATGTGTGTGTATCTGTGTGCCTGCAGATATTCTGTAAATGTGCGCACACACACACACACACACACACACACACACACACACACACACACACAAAGTAAGTTAGATGCCTCTGAGTCGAAGTTGACTCATGGTTACTCTATAGGTAGGCCTCATAGGGTTCTCATGACATATTAAAGAAGTGGCTTGCCAGGCTTTTTTTCTGCACTGATAACTGCTACTACGTAGTTGTGCTCCAACCAAGTTTTGAACCCAGCCATGGGTTTCAATAACACCTACACTGTGTACCCTGTTCTGAGTAAACAGACAACACAGACATAAATCACACCTTCTTCCTCCTAATTTTAGTTTAACCAACTGATATTCTTGCAGCTTTAAATATTGACAGGGATTCATAATGGTTACCACAAAGTTTAGACTACATGTATGCTTAGTGTAATCTTTCTGAGTGAGTAGAAAGGACAATAAATGTGCTAAGAATGTTCTTGAATGCATATTGTGTACACTTAGTGTAGGCTTTATTGAATCTAGCCCCAGGTCTATTAGTTGGTAATCCTACACCTTAACCTCTATGTTATTGGTCTGAGACATATGTATATACATACAGTATATATTTGTGTATTTCACCTCAGCTGAGGTCTACATAAAGAGGTGTGATCACCAAATTTGTCAGGACTAGACTATCAGATACCAGATGTAATGTTTACTGAGCATATTGCACAATGCATAAAGACATGCTGCTCTCCTACCTAAGAGGCTTGCTACCTGTAAACCAGATGGGATGTCAGAGAATTACTAGAATAGTTACACTAACAAAAACAATTTTTTTTTTGGGGTGTGTGTGGGGGGGGTTATAGCATTTGTTCTTATAAAAGTAATGGCTGTGCTACATATCACAAAGATATCGTATGTAAATCTGAGATAATATTCAGTCAGCTGTACAAAACCAAAACAAACTGCTGTAGTACTTTGTCAGACCGGTGATCTTTACCCAACAGAAATATTTTGAAGTCTGCTGATACTGTGCAAAACCAGAACCAGTAACTGCAGTAACATCTTGTTAGCTGATGTCTGGTAGACTATTTCTACAGTAACTTCATTTTGTCCCAGCAATCTAAATGTAGAATAGTAAGGTTTATGTCATATAGCAAAAACAACAAATAGGCAAAAAAATACTCACAAGCAGCTGCTAGGATGCCAAGTTAGGATCATAGGAACATGTAAGAGAGAGAAAAAAATAAGAAAGCTGAAAGCCATTTGATGTGTACTTTTTAGAGCATCATAACAGTGATGCTATTATTTTCAAGCTACAGTGTTAGAAAATTTTGGATGAAAGGGGGGATAGTAGTTTGAAGAATGCTTTATTACAAAGGGCCTTGTATATATATTATTTGAAATAGATGTTAAGACCTAGGGCTGGATTCTGTAAAGTTCACGAAAGCTATTTGCGTACAGCACATCACACCGATGAAAGACTTCAGTACACCTGCTGCAGACATGTTGAAGGCAGGCTGACTACTTAAGTGCTCAGAGTAGGATAATTAGGGATTCTGCACATGCCAGTGTGATTCCAAAACACATTGTGTGTACACAATGCAACTCAAATGTGACAGCCACTGTTACTCCATTTTTGAAATCTTTGGTGCATACATTATGGACTGCAAAGAATTCATGTGAATACTACAGATTACAGTGATATCTGTAGCAAAACTGAAAAAAAATGCACCAGTGCAACCTGCTGTTAATATTACTGCAACAGGCAGTAGTGACGCAAGCCATAAATGAAGATGTGGCTGTGAGTTCTAGAAAGCAGCCAGCTAGAGTCCAGAGCAAGGCTGCAACTAAAACAAGTTATTAGGCCAGGAAATAAATCAACAGATAGCCTATACCATTTACCTGTCTAGATGGTATCTGTAACGTGTGTCCCATACATTTGTTCAGATCCTGAGAGGATACCCCATCCCCCTTGAAACTAGTATGTTTCAGTCTGGATGTATTTGCGTTTGGAGCATGCCAGAGACACATGGGGGATGCTGTGGGGAGGATCACAAACAGCTACCATTTGTATTCTGGCAAAATTCCTGGAAGCAATGTAAATCAAGGTGGATGACTACACACACTTTCCATCCACACCCATGGAGTGAAGAAATGTAATGCACCAGTTCTACAACATTGCAAACTTCCCCATGTATTCAGTGCAATAGATGCACACACATACCTATCATGACACCAGTACATCCAGAAGCAAACCTATGCATAAACAGAAAGGGCTGGCCATCCATCAACTGCCAAGTTGTGGGTGCAACATATGGCAGCATAACAAACATCAAGGTAGCAACCCTGGAAGTGTCCATGATGCTGCTATTTGGAAAGAAAGTGGACCTGGGGCTGCATTCCAGCAAGTTGAATTTCCTGAGGGATTGCTTTGGGATTCTTGGCATTTTTAATGTATGTGTGTGTTTTGGGTATCACTATGGAGTCAGTAGCATTCCATAATTGCCCATAACCTTACTGTACAGATTTTTATCGTTCTAAACAACTATCAGGATTCTTGATTTGTGATCATCTTTCCATTTGTTTGGTAACGTACAATGCTATTGGACAACCATTTATTTTAATTGCTGATTACTTGCATTTCCAAAGTCCGACGGAGCTGCACAACTCCATTGTGTGCTGAGTTATTCTGAGGTTCTTGTCATACAGTAGCATATTACAATGTTATCCACAAGTTTTAGACTGATATTAGTGTAATGCACTGGATTCCACAA
Organism: Protopterus annectens; assembly: GCF_019279795.1. Classification (NCBI taxonomy): domain Eukaryota; kingdom Metazoa; phylum Chordata; order Ceratodontiformes; family Protopteridae; genus Protopterus; species Protopterus annectens. Next base: position 486,729,204 of record NC_056745.1, read on the forward strand.
GCTTTATGGAATCTGGCCCCTAAAGGATTAGTCATAGAGTGTAAATGGAAGCATTTATTGTAATAACTGAATGACTTGACTGGGTACATTTGATGTTACCTTTTATATATTCTCCTTCTAGCTTTTTTTTTTTAGTTTTGATTGAACTCATCTAAAGACTTTGCTGAGGCACAAGAGAATTTAATAAGTTTTTTTTATTTTTATGGGTCTCTGCTTCCCTATTTGTTGTTTTTGATTTTAGTTTTCTTGTCAGTCGTAGTATAGATGTATATATGGCAGTAGATTCCCTGAATAATACCCAGAGGGTATTGAAAATGATTCTTTAAGTGTTTCACAATGAGGTTTGGATGATTTTATTAATAGTGGTCATGCATCCTTTTGTATGGAGACAAAGCGTCTGGAAGGTGGTCGGAGAGAGATTGCATAAATCTTTGAGCTGAAAAGGGACTCTAGAAATGAGGACCCATATTTTGACTTTGTGAATTAGGGAAGTGTTCATTTGCATGCAGAAGTGATAGAATATCGGGAAAAGCTAGATGCTTATTATAATACATGAGTTTGAAAAAGTTTCTGCAGATATAGTTTACCGTGGAAGGGCTACAAAGTTTTAAGAGCCCAAGTGAATGAGGATAAGAAGAACATATTTTTGTGAGAAAGGAGTGTGACATCCCCACTCTGGGCCAGTAATAAAGGAGCATAAATCCTTACCACTGGCACTGCAGAGGGATGTTCACTTGGAATACAAATGGATACACTCAGTATTTCCAGATGCAGACCTCTGCATCAAGCACAATTTCCCTTAAGAGCACACATGGAACACACACAGTCTGGGGTCTGGATTTCTCTGTCTCTCTCCCTCTAGTCCCCAGTAAGACTCCCCACTGGTACAGCTATAGGGTTGAGACCTCAGCCAAGTGTTCAAGCCAAGTCCTCCAGCACCTTCTCTGTGTGAAGTCAGTGCTGTGTGTCCCTGTCCCTGCTCCAAGAAGCTGACATGCACACATACTGTGAGATTTGATTTTCACACACACACACACACACACACACACACACACACACACACACACACACACACCTGGGGAAAGGCTGGCACAGATTTACCAGCTGTGCCCCCTTCTGCCCTGACTATAAGGTAGTTATCCCTGCCACAAGATACTACAAAGCTGGCTACCTAAGGCTCTTGCAAGGGTACCCAATTACACTGAGTGAAATTAATATTAATACAAATGGTAATGTTGACCAAACAGCCAGGCTTCAGAAGTGGCCACAACATCACCAGTAGATAAGAGCAGTCAAAGTTTAAAATATTTTCTAAAGTATCAGCCATAATGATAAGTTTAAATATATTTAATAATAATAAAAGAACATGAAAACACTAAATATCTATTTACAGTAAACCCTGGAGTTTCAGTCACAAGAAATATTAAAATAACACAGATAAATAGATTCACACAGTTGCAGAAAAACAGTACTTGACTAATCCCACTATATTTTCCTAACTGATTTAGACCATTACTATCTCTGGTTACTTACTAGAGCAAGGCATGATGAAATATGTCAGGGATCCTTCTATGTCAGGTTTCAAGAAAGATTGCCATGAGACTTCTGTCTCACCTAATATTAAAACATTATTTCTGTACAGAATGACATCATATACATCTGGTCATCTGACGTCTGGTTCCCATGCAACCCCCCATTACTAGAAACTGCCAGGATTTAGCACCTACATGTCAATAATACACGCACACACACACACATAAGACCATTGCTCAGATCTGGTGAAGCTTCTAGAAGTCATAAAACAATTACAAATTTCTACTCCTCCTACAGAGACTAACAAACCATGCTTCATTCAAAACTGAGAAATAACATCTTTGTGGCCTAGCCCCAGTAATTTAGTTTTCTTACTATTTCTCAGTCAGGTGGATTGAGAGTAACCTCTTCTCTTCTAGTATCCTCTGTTACAATATATACAGTTAAACAGTTACAAGAATGCACGTACATTTCTTTTCTGCCCAGCAGGGCACACTGTTGATACATTTTTCAACACAAGCAGCTTTACAAATACATTTTTCAACACAAGCAGCTGTACAAATCAGTTTGATATACAAATGACATATAATTCTTTACAAAATTCAAGCTAGCGGTGCTGGTATATGTTACACATCCACTGCCCTACTTCTCTTGGCATAGCTGGCAATGCCTCATATCATCATAATGAGACTATTTTGTAAGGAGCAGGATAGCTGGGGAAAGTAATAAGGAGCTCATATGGAAAAGGTAGAGGGAGTAAGGAAGGAAACTCTGACAGAAAAGCAAACATGAAATTCAGACAAAAACATTCAGGGACGGTATGGATGTGAAAGTTGGGAATAATAATGAGGGTTAATATGCACTGCTCCCTCAATCAACCAACCAACCAACTCCAACCACTAACACTAAATCATTTCTGTTCCTAGAATAGTCGTTAAAATCATCAGACAGCAATGTTTACATTAGAGAAGGTATCAGTAGACTGGAGTTACCATGCTGTGGACTTTGCAAGCTCAGTGCATGAGTCCCATTAGCCAAGGGATGAAAATGGAGGAACAAGCTAGCCCAGCCTTGGGAGTTGTTGTAGACTCCCCTGCAGACAGTAGCATTCTTAAAGAAGGCCTATCTCTGACTAACAAATGGTGCCAAAGCCGTGGTCTTAAACTCAGTGCTAAGAAATACATAATTGTACCCTTTGGAAAGTCATCCATCCAGACTAAATACCATGTTGATAATATGCCTCAAGAGATGACCTAGTAGTCTGGGATCTGGGTATGCATATAGACAGTAGCCTTACCTTCGATCACCATGTGGCCACAATGGTGAGTAAATCCTTTTTTGTTGCACAACTTATAAGTAAGGACATGGCATCTAGGTCTAAAGAGGTCATTATCCCACTGTACTCAGCCCTTATCAGACCAGTCCTACAGTACAGTGCTCCCCTTGGTATGTTCCTGAGCTTGCATATGCAGCAACTAGAGCAACCTCAGAGGTTCCTTGTAAAAAGAACAGAAGGTGTAACAAACCTGCCTTATGCAGAGTGCCTTAAAGCACTTTTCCTCTACTTAGTCTCCCGTAGATTGCTGATGAATGATCTGTGCCTGGCTGACAAGGCATCTGCAAACCCCACTCTTATGAATCTCCTGCATATTCATAAGTCAAACTGTACTCTAGGGACCTGAATTTTGTCTGTGACTTAAACAGAACATGCTGGACAGACAGATACATGTCTCAGAAACTGTCCCTCTTGTGGAACAGACTTCCTATCCATATGAAGCTGATTGTATCTGTTACCCAGTTTAAGAACAACCTAGACCAGTGGATGGGGAATAGGAAATTTACACATGGCCTGGCACCCATGTCCCTTATGGAGAGAGAGAGCTTATAAATGCCTGGCCCAGTGGCCCTCACTGCGCTGTTTGAATACAGGATATCATTATTCTTTTGGGAAAACTTGGCTAGGCTTAGAAAGGCTATGAATCTATAAAGAAGGCCTGTAAAGATATCTTGACCTCAAGGTCGGCTTTCTGGGACTTGATTAACCCTCTTTAGTTGTTTGTTTAGTTTGATGAGCATGTTCTTATCTTTTTAATAGTTATACTTCCTGATTTTTAGCCATGACTTTTATCCTTTTGTTGTATAACCTGTTTAATTTAGGATTCCACCAGGGTGTTTTTTTTTTTTTTTAGAGTTAGTTTTGGGCTTACTTCTGGTAGGTACAGCAGCCTCTACGCAGCCATTGACATAACTGTACAGAGTTTCTGTATACAATTCCGCATAGGCTGCTCTGTTATCTGGGTTTGGAGGGAGCTTGAATTTTTGACGAAATATTGCTTAATAAAAGGTAGTTTGCTTTGGAATAGCTCTTAACTGTTCCAGGGTTCAGTAACAAAAAGGCACAGCATGACCATCCATGTAAAACAAGGTTTATTACTTCAAGCTTTCCAGTTAAGTTTTAACTCGAAAGCTTGAAGTAATAAACCTTGTTTTACATGGATGGTCGTGCTGTGAATTTTTGTTACTGGATTTAGTTTTGTGTTGGCTCACCAGTACGTCTAACTGTTCTACACCTGCTTCCTGAACTGTTACAGGGTTACCATAGATTTTCCTTAGAAGGGGTGAGTGGGAAGAGTTGCAGGAAAGGACACCATGTAGAGAAGACAGAGAAATGGTAAGACAGGCATGCAGAGGGAAGAGGAGTAGAAAGGAGAGGAGGTGTGAGAGATTCAAAGAGAAGAGGGGAGGGTATGAGAAGATGAGGAAAGGAATGATGAAATGTTGATAAAGGAGCATGAGAGAGCTGCAGGCTTAATGCAATGTGACCTGTGTGAGTGCAGCTGCACCTTGTTTGGGTGAAGAAGTGCTGTTTGGGCTGATGTCTGAAGTCTAAGTACTTTTGGACATTTCTGATTGAGACAGGAATGGATTCCCATAAAGAAGTTGTTAGGATGGAGAATAAATGATCAGTGCAATGAAATTTAGTTGTTGGAGATAGTAAGGTGGGCTGAGATTGAGAGATATTCTTAAGATTATATGTAGGGTTTTGGTGAAGAGTTTGAGTGAGAAAGAAAGATGTCTCTGGAGAAAGGGCTTTGTGAATTAGTGATCTTAGTTGGAGGTTGGCTATCAAATGTACTTGGGAGCTACTTGGCTTTAGTGAGAGTTAGGCAGTGGTTTTCTTTAATGGGGGAATTAGTAATGAACTGATAGATTTTATTGGAGATTGTTTGCAAGGTAGTGGCATTTTTCTTTGAGGCTGCAGCTATTACAGGTAGTCCATATTCAAGTTGAGATAAGAGTATTCCTTTGCTTATGCTAGCTTTGGCTGTCTTGCAAAGAAAAGGCGATTGTTTGCTCAGAACAGTGATGTGCTGATCTTTTTCCATGTATTTTGAATGTATAGTTGAAAGTTAAGAGATTGATGTAGCCAAAGTATCTGAAGGATGTGGTAGTTTCTACGGAGGTATTGTTAACATCTTTAAGATTAAAAAAGCTGGGTGCTTTGGCTATTTTTTTTTTTTTTTTTTTTGAGTGGTTCCAAATAGTACTTCTGCTGTTTTTGAAGGATTGTGTATATGTTTTTGTTGTAGCAGCCTTTGGTAGAAGGTTTGGAGTAATCTTAGAGCTATGTTTAAATAATATAGTGGAGTTTGTTTGTCCTCTAGATAACCAAGTCATCTGCATAAAGAATTAGAGTTATCTGAGGGTGATCAGATGGGAGTTTGTTGATAAATATGAAAAATAAAAGGGATAAAGTGGAACCCTAGGGGACTCCTTTCATAAGTGGAGCTGTTTCATTGGTGGTGGTGCTCACTTTCACCATGAAGGATCTGTTGGTGAGAACATCTACAAACCGAGGTTCTGGATCATCACTAATGACTATTTCAGTTAGTATGTCAAATAATAAGGCTTTTGTGAGATCAATGAAGACAGCTCCTGTTAGATTGCTTTTGTCCATATTGGTTAGGAAGTCATCTTTGAGGGATTCGAGAGCTGTTATAGTGCTGCATCCAGGATAGAAGATGGTATTGATGTAAATATGCAGTAATTTGGATGCAGATAATTTTTCTAGTATTTTACCTTAAGTGAAATGTGTTGGGATAGGACAGTATTGCGGAGCAGTAGTTGAGGCTAGGTTATCTCAGCCTGGAGGAGTATCTGTTTGAATTTGGTCTATTTGTGTTTCTGTGTCTTTAATTCTAATGATTTTGAAGTGGAACAGAAGAATATAAAGGTGGGTGGCTGTGGGAGTGGTAGGTTTCTGCTGCTGATGTGAGGCAGGTCACTGAATTCAGTGATGAAGTCAGCCCAAGAGTGAGTTTGTGGTGGTGTTAAAGGGGTTCAGGGGAATGGAGGTTGTGCTGAGTCTTTTGACCAGTCAACAGGTTGATTTCTCTCCAGAATCTTTTGGGTTTGGCTAAAAGGAAGATTTGTTTGTTTTGGTTGTAGTTGTGTTTGTGAATTGACTGCTTGGCTAGGTTGCATAGTGAGATATAATTGGCTTGGAAATCTGTGAAGGGGGTTGCATTTCCAATTTGTACCATGCTTCACCATGTAATTTGAAGAGGTGCTCGAGTTCATTAGATACCCAGTCATGTTTAAGGTCGAAGTAGCCTTGCTACTAAGGGAAGAAATTTGCTTTGCAAGTGCAGTAGGGTATTGGTAAAGCTGTTAGCTGATTCGTTGTGACCTTTTATGGTGAGTATGTGAGACCAGTCATGGGTGGCAAGGTAGTTTTTAAGATTAGTGATATTCTGAATGGTTCTGGGTCTGAATGTGAATGTTTAGATGTATATATTTTAACATTAGTTATGAAATGAGAAAGTTATGGGACAGTGATCACTGAAGGAGGGTGCCTGTATGGTGGTTAAATGTCATTGTAGGATTTTGTCATTACAACATCTAGCAAGGTGTGCCTATTGGATTGATGGGTTTGCTGTAGTGACTTCAGAGTTGATTAGGGTAAGACATAAGCTGGCCAGGAGGTATGACATGTCAATGGCATTTGGTCCTAGGTAAATAAAGTTGAAGTCAACAAGAATGATTAGTTTGCAGTTTTTGAGAGCTTTGGCACATATTTGTTGGATAAGTGTACTGAATGTTGGTAGCGAGGTAGGTATGCACTGGCTATAAGAAGGGGGTTTTGGTTGATGGAAATTTTAAAAGGATCCAGTTAAGATCTCATTCTGCATTACTGTTAACTTGTGCAATGATGGTGTGGTTAAGGTTGTCTGCGAAGAGAAGTAGTTCTCCTCCCGCAGGTTTTTCTTTTTTTTTTTTTTGGCTTGGTCTATATTCTTGTAGGTGGAACAGTTTGGTTTGAGGAAGTGAAGAGTAAGGATGTCAGGTTGCAGTCATAATGTCAAGATTATATTGTATGTAAAAGGCATTGATTAAGTTTTTTTTGTTCTTGATGCTGTGGGTGTTAAAACAGGGAGCAGGTAATATGATGCTGTTTATTGGTTTGAGCTGAGGCGTTACTGTTAAGTGGCCCCAGATTGGGCTCAATGTTGCCCCTTAGCAGAAGTAAAAAGACAATGGGACTGAATTTGAGTAGTGTTTTTTGAATGTGTAGTTTTGAGGAGAATTGTGATTTTCTACAAAAATTATAAATAATGAGGTGTTAGGACCCTGATATGTCTGATGCATGTTAGTTGGGTGTTGACATGGGTATGATGTGAATGCTTCACTGTATCAGTAGGTAGTATGTGTGTAGGTATTAATGTAGTCTGATATATGGAAGCAGTGGCAGTCAGGTAATTGCTGTGGGTTTTTGTATGAGGCTTGAAGGAAAATAATTGATGTAAGCAGGAGAGTGTAAATGTAGGTCATTGTTATATGTATTCTTAGTGTGAAATAACTGTAGAAGAGACTTCAAGATCAAGAGAATGTGATGTATGACAGAGTAAAGCAGTGTTCCTTTAAGGAGTGTTTACAGGGTTCAAATCTTCCAGTATAAGAGTATATGTCTGGGGAACTGAGGATGGGATGCCAGTACAGTGCAGGTATATGAGATAATGGAGTGTAATGGCGCTAGCTTCTTTTTTTTTTTCTTTTTTTTTTCTTTTCCAAATACATTTGAAGGAATCCCATAGTATTTATATATAACATCTTAAATAACTATGCACACTATTTACATTAGCCTGACACTATAACAAATCTTAATGTATACAGTTACTTTATAAGTATGTCCAATCCATTATCAGAGTGTCTGATCAATTATTGTATAGTGTCAATCAACGATAAGACTTTTCCCCAAGGGTTGTTGATAAATGGCTTTGGATAAATTCTTAGTACTTTAATTTTAATTTCCAATAATGCTGTGGTCTTAGTCTTCCAGAGTTGGTATTGTGTTTGTATTCTATCTTCTTGTTATACACTTCCTTGAAATTGCAATTATAGTCCATACTAGATACGTTTGTCCTATTCAAATGAGGGCCTCTGTTCACATTTAATAATACAAGAGCTTTAGTTAAATAAAAGCTTGTAGAAAGTTCTTAATACCATTCCAAAATGGCTTAATTTTAACAAAATCAAAGAAAATGTGGTTCCAGTTTGCATTGTGTACTTGTTCACATCTCCAACATATTCTTTTTATAGAAGAAGTAATTTTACTGATTCTGTCTGGGGTTAAGAATGTTCTGTGCAAGCATTTCCAATTAAAAACTTTCCAGTATTGTGTAAAGGATGTATATTTTATTGATAATAAGATACTTGTTTTAATATCTTTAGTTAACTGTATTGAGTGTCCTTTTGTTAATATATTTCCAATATGAGGTTTTGGGTATTTTATAATTTATCAATATTTTGTACAATTTTGAAATACTGTTTCCCATGTCAAAGTCATTATATATGATTTCATATATGTATTTTGTAAATGTAGGTATTTTTTAAATGAAGAATTGTTAATTATTCTACTTAAAACTTGTGAATATGACAGAATACTCACTAAAGTTAGCCAGTCCTGTTGTGGAATTTTGTATGTTTGTTTTTATTACTCGCATATCTACAACTTTGAGTTTTTTGATACATCGGAGCCAACAAACAAATCCTTTCTGTTCCCAGAAATTAATAATCTCCCTATATTTTATGTGGAAAGTTCTTTGTGACCATAAATGGTGTTAAAAGATCAAACCAGATTTTTAAATCTATATTTGCATTAATAATTTTCATAAATGAGTCAATGTAATAATCATACGAGTTTTAGTTGTTATATTGCATACTAATACATATGTGCCATGGCAAATTGTTTTTATCTGTTATTTGATATTTATTTTTGCAAGTCAAATTAATTTATTGATATTACAGTTAGTAATTATTTCCAGTTTGCAGAGTAATTTGGACTTATCCAGTCTGAGATTGTTTTATATATTGATGCTTTTATATATGTTTATATATCAGGAAAGTTTAATCCTCCCTGTTTGCATGGTCTGATATGCTGCATTAAAGCTATTCGGTTTCTTTTGGGAAACCATAAACACTTCATTAAGCATGAATTTATTTCTCTAAGTATATTCCTTTCTGGTAACAGTTGTATTGCCAAGGCTATATACAGGATCTTTGGCAGTAAAACCATTTTTATTAACTGTAGTCTATCTTCAAATGTTAATATTTTGTTCCATTTTTCCACAGAGATTTTATTTGTATTGATGATGATACCGTAGTTTTTTGCTTAACTCAATTCCTAGATATTTTAAGGTAGATTCTTCTTTCCCTATGATGTAATCCCCCTTAGTCTGCAGTTCTTTTTATTTAAAAATAAAAATTTTGATTTTGATTTATTGAAATGGAGTTCTGAAGTCGTGAGATTTGTCAATTAATATATCTAATTCTTCTAAAGTCTCTTGTATTAGATAATGTTAGTAATATGTCATCGGCAAATAGCATTACTTTAGAATTGTATTGTTTATAAGCATCTATTCCTTTGATTTTTATATTGCTTACAAATTGAATCTGACAATATTTCAATAGCCAGAGCAAATAGAATCGATGACATGGGACATTCTTGTTTAGTGCCTTTTGTTATATGTATAGATTCAGAGGTAAAATGACCTAATTTGACATATGCTAAATTATTTGTGTGTGTGTGTGTATATATATATATATATATATATATATATATTTATTTTTATTATTTATTTATTTTATTTTATTTTACATTTGGTGACCGGAAGTTCTAGCTGGGACACATATCCGTTTTCAAGGCCCGGGAGAAAAGCTCCAATTACAAGAATTACAAGAATTAAAAACTATTATCAATAAAAAATAATAAATAACATAAAATATATAGGCTAAAGCACACATTTGTGAATTTAACAATAATAAAATAAAAAAAGAAACATAATTCTCCAGAAGACATAGTTTGTTCATGGATTTAAAGAACACATACAGTTAGATACTAAAAGTTAACATTCAATATGTGCTGAGAGAAAAGAAAAAAAAAAAGAAAAAAATCTAAAGATAGTCTGTGATACATAAAAGTTAGTTTTATAGTGGTGTTATAGTGGAAAGTAGGGAGTAAAAGAAAGTGGAAGTTGTGAGTAATTCAGAAGATTAGGTACAAGGACATAGCCATTTAGCTAGTATGCTCTTTTTAGTGTTTCTTTGAGAATGTAGAGAATAGGTTTGCTATTTCCTGAGGTGGTTTCGATTAGTATTTTCCCTAGCATTCCCAGCATTTGAGTCTCCAGATTTATTGGATAATGAGTCTTTAGCTTATTTTATCTTTAGACTGGTTTGTTAGTGGGGTTTTTTATAAGGAGAAATTCAGGTTTTTAAAGCTTGTAAGGTGGGAATGGGGAAAAAGTATGAATAATACACTGTTGGATAAGAAAGGTTGGTTGTTTGGTTGTCTATTGTCTCTAGTTGCTTGGGTTGTCGAGTGCTTGAGGTTAAAGGGGTAAAAGGGGTTAATCTAGCAAGCAGTTTGCAGCAGGGGCAGCATTTGGTGATGTTGTTTTTTTAGATTGGGTGATACATATTTATATACATTTTAGAAGGAGAGAAAGGTATATAGCAGGCAAGTTTTCTGGGTGGAGAGGGGGAAGCTCTTTCTAGCAGAAGGAGAGAGGAAGTTTTTTTTTAAGGACTGATTCTTTAGTATGTTAATGTTTATATTTGTTATAATTGTCATGTCAATTAATACAATCTAATATTGGAAAGACATTATCTGACCACACAGTGTAGCAGCTAATACAGGTAGCATTAATAGAGGTAGTGTGTGATTAGAGGCAAGAGAAATTGTTTTGTCGGAGATTTGTTTTTGGGAGAAAGCTCAAGAGGAGTTGAAAGATATGGAGGGACTTTTGGGTGAACATTATTGGAGAGGGGTGATTTTAGGGAACAAATAAGAGGTTGAGTCACTGAGGAGTTGAATGCAGATGCAGCATATATATTCAAGTGAAGGTCAGCATATTGAATAGAGAAAAGTTGGGACCTAATATTGAGAAGGGTGGAACCCTATAATGAGATACAGTCTGACCTAGGAAAGATCTTACTGCTTGTGAGGGGTGTTGGAGGTGTAACCCCTGAAAACCATTGGAGTTGGAGTGAGCCAAGTAAGAGATTTTGTTTAAGAGCATAGATGTATTAACCATGTCAAATTTGACAGTAGGTCAAGATGTTAGCTGTCAAGAAGGATTGTCTGGTTAAAGAAATAAAATAGAGAGAAAAAGGAAAAGGGCAATTTATTGTAGTACTGAAGGAAAGGAAAGGAGGGTGTTGGGACTATTGGGGGAAGTTTGGAATGTAGTGTAATTGTTAAGAATTTGTTTTGTGATGTATCTTTTTTGCTATTTGTTTGTAATAGTAAGGCAATTAAGCTTTTGCTAATGATAGCATAGTCAGGAGCCACTTTATAAAGAGAGGTATTTATGTAGAGGGCCACCACATAGGGTGGGTAGAGATATCCAGAGATTACAGAATTTTCCTTCAGAGATAGTCCAATCAAAGAGCTGCGGTGGGCAATGATCAATATAGTTGATGCAATTTTGTAGTTGATAATATTGGAGTTGCAAGTGCTAATAGGTGCAAGGTCAAGTGACACAAGTTTACTCTGTAAGAAAAAAGACAAGGAATGAAGTGTTAGAAATTTTAGATGTAGGGTAGTGTTAGAGGGTAAAGTATTTAGGAGGTTTGAATGGTGGGTATAGAGCTAGGCAGTGAGCAGTTTGAATAAAGGTGCTAGGGTTTGAATGTTTTGGAGTAAGTACTTGTTAGTTGAATGTCCGGTTTAAGAAGAGAATTTGAAACAATTTTGGATGTTAATAGGTGAGAGGAATTGTAGAGGTTATTTTTGAATGTGAATACCTGACCAAAAGAGGAAATGGAGTATCTTTCTTAGTTTCATTTCTGGAAGTTTTAAATTCTATTTGGCAGGATGATTTTTTGTAATTTCTCCATTTAGCCCATATTTTATTTCTAAGCATTTTGTGCACATGGTTTAGTTTAGGAGGGTTTTTTGTTTTGTTTATCCTAGTAATTTTTGTAGGCTTGTTTAGCTGGCGATGGTAGTGTGAAAGTTATTATTGCAGGCCACTGCTTCGCTTAATGAGTTAGTAGATTAAAGAGACCAGTTGAGCCGTTTATTCCTGCCTTCGCCTTATTGGAGATGAGCCATTGTTTGAATTTGACATGAAACTTATCCTGCGCTGGGTTATGTTACTCTTTGTACTATAACAAATTGTGGTTGGGTCATTATTCCTTTCGTGTATATTCCTGAGAGTACTTGTTTAGTGGTTAATTAGTGGAGGACCAAACAAGAGTTGTTTTATTTGTGGGTTTATGGATGGAGAGTGGATTATTAATTGACTGAGAGTTGTGGAAGATTTCAATGGTGTTTGGGTTGTGGACGAAGAACTTAGAGTCAATGTCCAAAAGGGAAGTATTATTTACATAGATTTATTTTGGCTAGAAAGGAACTAGTTGAGTGATATATGAGTATTGAGTAGTGTAAGTAAGTTACAATGTAATAAATTTTTTTGTTATAGAAAGTTCTTATTTGATAGGATTTATTTGATGTTTGGATAGGTTTGATGGCTATTCATATTAATGAGTGATTTTGAGATTAGATGACTTAAGAGAGTTTGATAGGAACCACCTTGTGTATTTATGCGTGCGTGATGGATTTTCATATTATAGCCAGCGGGCATTAAGATCTTTTATAGAGTGGTTTGTGCCCCAATTCAGTGAGCATAGGTTTATCTTATGGCGTAAGCTATATAGTGAGAGTGTAGGTGAGTTGTTTTATTAAGAAAACTTCTTATATTGAGTATTGAGTAATTATGTTAGTTAGGTGTTTTGTATTAGTGAGTTATTATATTAGAAGTAATATTATTGAGATTATATTACAGGGGTTTGTAATCAAGATAGAATTATTTGTTTTGAAGGAGGTAAGATGCTATTTGTTCATGAATAATAAGAAGGATTTTGGTTGTTTGTAAGAGAATTTGGGAGGATTTTCATGAAGATATATGAGTTAAGGTCTATGGTATTTTTTGGCTAGAAAGTTAGAGTAGATTTTGTTGTTACTATGAGTCAAGATATTGTTAGTGCAGTTGGTAATGTTTAGTTGAGTTTTGTTCATGTAAAGGTTATTTAGTAATTAGTTATGTTCAATAGATGTGATATAGAGGTTTGTAATGGTAATAATAATAATGTGGGAGGAATAAGCTTTGGAGTATTGGGAACAGAAATTATATAGGTTTATAAATACTGCTTGTAGATGAATGGCTAAGAGAATCAAGAAAAATAGAGTCAGCTTTAATAGGAGCAATGAATTAGAGTGAGTGAAAAAGTAAGTTATGTATAGGTTAGAGTTGTAAGAGATGAACCAGTCAAGACTGGAACAAAAGTGGTGGTCGAGGTGGAGATAAAATAGATAGTTATAAAAGAAGTTAGGTGTAGTGGTGAGATTTATGGTGATGGTGGTTGGCTGAGAAGTAGGGGGATGTTAGGGAATAGTATAAGGTATGTGAGGGGGAGGTAAAAATTGGAGTTATAAGCGGAGCGAGATGGAAAGAGAGACAGAGTTGGTGGGATCAGTAAGAAGGGTAGTAGGGAGGCCGAGTAGGCACAGAGTGCAGAGAGAGGAAGAGAGCAGAGGGAGAGGGAAGTAGCGGAGCGGTAGCAGAGCTATTAAGAGCAGAGAGAGAGAGAGAAGGTAGGCAGAGCAGTATAGGGAGAGGGGTAGCAGAGCAGGAAGTTCGCAGGTAGGGGAAAGGAATAGAGAGATAGGAGGAGAGAGATGTTCAAAGAGCAGATAGCTTATAGAATAAGAAAGAGAGGTAGGCGCACAGGCCTATTATAGGGAGGAGCACCCAGTGGCAGGAGAAGTAATAACAGCAAAGGCAGAAAGGAGATACCATAGAGGAAAGGATATGGTAGGTAAGGGTATTGAGGGGAAGAAGAAAGAGACAAAGTAGCCTGATCATGCAAGCTTTCACCTAGGGGAGGCTACTTACAGCAGAAATTATACAGGCTAAAGAAATGAGCAGATTGAGTGTTCAGAGAAGGGTCAGGTAGGTAACAACCAGAGGTTACTAGTTACATAATTATACTTTTGGCTTTAAATTATGCAGATTAAGCCTTCACAACAGACAAGTGTAAGTATGTTTAAATTATATAGATTGAGAAAGGTGGAACGGGTCAACAGGAGAAATGCTAGAGGTAGTTACTGTACATTGGTGAGGTGAAGTTCAAGGTTATAAGGAGCCAGGATACTCAATATAAGGTTGAAAAGGTATTAGCTAGGGGAAAAGGGTAAGACAAGGTTAGATTTGCAGTCAGGATAAAAGGTAAAAAGAGAGGTCTAGAGTCAGGTAATGCAAGGATATCCCTGCAGTCACATCACTCAAAGAAGCTTGAAGTACAATGCAAAGTTAAACCAAGATCAGGAAATAAATAAAAAACAAAAAAAAAATAAAATAGCACATTGTAAAGATACATTAAGACATATTAGCAAGACAACAACTCTAATAAACACACTCAACAACACAGAACACATAATTAATAACACATTACCTCAAAGAAAAAGTAATAATACTACTATACTAAGTCATAACATTAATAATAGAAGAAAACATCCTGAAAGTATAGAGACACAACAACAATGAGTAAAATCGCCCAGAGTAAACCTGCTACCATAAAGTTAATAGAGCAATATAGTAATCAAGTAAATCTAGGGAACAATAGAGGCGCTTAAACGATCCTGGGATAATCCTGGGTATGAAGCAATAGCTGCCACGTAAAAGGGAGAACCAAAAGATATACTGTCACACCTGACAACAAAATACTGCATAAAAGGGAACATAGATGAGGATATAAATAATATAGGAACTAATATAATACAATCATCTTGAAACGATCTAATCTAAAACCATTGCCAGCCACGCGTTAATTACACGCTATATTGATGTGGAGTGGCAATAAAGCCGGATGCAGAGCTAATTAGTATGCAGGGAAGACAATATATCATTGGCTAACTGCTATTGTTCAACAAAGTGTAGGGATATTACTTGTTATGCCTTGCACGAGAAGCACATACTAGTGTTAAAGCAACTGTTACAGGCTGAGTAGAGGAAGCAATGTGCTTGTTAGATTATTATAGATTGGCTGCAGAGAGATTCCGCATCATTACTTGACAATTGCTACAAGTTAGTAAGCCAGGCTGGAAGCGACCCTAGTCACCATGTAGTTAATCCATACAAGTATAATACAGCACGCTTAAGATTAAAACAAAACGCCTATTACATGAAAGCCACACCTTTTAGGAGCAGGATTATAATGTGTGAGAAACACAGAGAGGACAACAGAGATCGAATACAGTCACTTACAAAGAAGTAGCTTTGTAGTGTGTAGCATAACGCAATCAGGCCCCAGCAGCCCTACCAGCAAGGGCCTTCAGAAAGAGGGAATAAAAAAAAGTTCAACCTATATTAGCAAGAGGCTATAAACACTTTTTAGTGGGAGGTGTAGTATAAGAGGGACAATGAATGGTAAGGGATTATGATCCCAGTTGAGGTGGAATAAAGGTAGCTGAGAGCAGGAGTAACAGGATGGAGTGGCAGGGCCCAAGAAGAGCAAGCAGTAGAATAGAGAGGAGTAACAGTTCGCAGGTATGAGAGCAGAAATGGGAGTAGAGCTGGGGAGAGGTAGGTAATAAGAGGAGAAGGGGTAGTATAAGAGAGGAGAAGAGGACAGGAAGTATAGATATAGGGAGGAGGGTAGATAGAAGGCGGGGCAGTCAGCCTAGGAAAGGATGTAGGGGATGGAGTAGCAGAGAAGGCAGGTTCAAAAAGAGACAGGTATTGAGGAGTAGAGAAGAGGAGAGAGAGAGCAGAGCTATACCGGGAATAAGAAAGAGAGAGGTTAGTAGAAAACAGTATCCAGGGTAGTATAGTAATAGCAGTGGATATGGAAGGTAGCAAGGAGAAGAGGATCCAGAGGCTGAAGACAGAAGGATGGACTGGCTGCAAGCTTCTTTGGCTCCCAGGAAATACTAGTGGGCACACATGTACTTACATCCAGAATTATACAGATTGGCCTTTCGAATACGAAAGAGAAGTGTAACAGACCAGAGGCTACTAGAGGCATAAGTTGGAATAGGAGCTTAAATTACAGCAGTTGGCTTTCAGAAGGGGTCAAGTGTACACAATTGGCCTAATCCAGAGGCTGATATATCCTATATGAGTAACTGGCAGCCAAGGACGGTCCACTCAGGTAATGCTGAGGTAGTTGTGCTGCTAAGTTCTGCAGATGTACTATCAGAGGTAATTAGATAGTAAGTTTGTAATACTAGTACAAGCAGGTGGAAGCACAGGCAGGAGAAAATAAAGGACATATAACCACAGTCCCACCTTTGAGGTAGTTCTTCAGAACGGGTGCACTCTGGTGTACATAAGGGTTTGTATGCTTAGGATAATATATAAGGTTGTTTGGTAAAGATACCTAAAGGTTCAGGGCCCGCCAGGTCAGGCAGCTGTAAAAGTTCAAGGTTCTGGTAGTCAGGATACTCAGGATAAGGTATATATATATATATATATATTAGGAGATTAACAAAGGATGCAGGAAATTCAAATAGCATTAGGATTTTGAATAAATAGTCCCAATTTAGGGAATCAAAGGCTTTCTCTATATCTAAGGCAATTATGACTGTTTATTTTATTTATTAAAATAATCTATAAAAGAAATTATTCTTTTAATATTGTCATGTGTGTGTCTATGATATATACATCCAGTCTGATCATTATTTATTGTTTTGAGTAGTGGTATTTTCATTTTGTTAGTTAATATTGTCATAAATATCTTATAGTTATCATTTAATAATGATATGGGTCTATATGAGGTACAGAGGTTTGGGAATTTGTTTTCCTTTAGGATTGGTATGATTAAAGAATATCTCCAAGCGGGTGGTATTAAAGCTTGTGACAGAATTTCTAATAGAGTTTTATGGAAGAGGGATAGTATCTTTGAAGGAAAAAGTTTATATATTTCCATAAATATGCCATCTATACCTGGAGCTTTATTATTTTTACCCTCTTTTATTGTATCTGCAATTTCTTTGTAGAATATGGGTTCTTGCGTGTCTAGTTTTAATTTTTCTGATTTTTTTTATATTAGAACATTTTTCATCTAGATTTAATTGATCGATATGTATATTTTCTTTTTTGAAATGTTCCATACAGTGATTTCTATAGGCATTAAGAATATCACCTATATCTGAGACATTTTTCCCTTTCTTTTCATAGAAGATGCTTTTAATGTTATTAGCTTTTGACTGTATTTTGATTCTTGTGGATACATTATGTAGATATTTCGGAGAAGTGGCCACGGTATTAATTTTTAGTTTTTCTAAAGCTAAACTAGTTTTGTGTGTTAGAATTTTGTTGTAATTTTTGTTTAATACTTCTGCTTTCCTTTCCATCTCCAAATGAGTTTGATTTTTTTCAGCTTTTACTGACAAAAGTTTGGATTGTAGATTTAATTATTCAGAATCCCATTCTCTGATTTTTTTATACCAAGTTAGGGTTTTACCATATATGTAAGCTTTTAATGAGTCCCATATCATTATTTTATTTATCTGTGTGGTGTAATTAATATCTAAGAAGAACTGTAATTCAGATAATAACCAGGGTTTGAACTCTTTAATTTTAGTTATATATGCTGGAATTTTGGAGTTAAAGATTAATGGTTTGTACCCATTTTGAAGTTTTAGTATCAATGAATTGTCTGAAAAGGGGCAGGGAGTGATTGAGAAATTAATGATTTTAGAGTTAAGTCATGGGCAACAAATGTTTTATCTATTCTAGTTTGGGTACCAAATCTGTGATCTTGATGGGAAAACAAAGATGTATCTTCTTTAAATTTGAAAGTATCTACCAGATGAAATAATTCTGCCCACTTGTTTAAAGCTTTTGATGCAGTAGATGTACGCAGTGGTCTATTTGTAGTTTCAGAAATATCAAATATACAGTTAAAATCACCTCCTATTATTAAGTTGCCTTTATAATTATTGGAAATGAAATCCAAATGTTTAACAGTTCCTGTTCCAATGCCTGGTAACCAGTATAGATCGGCTAGGGTCCATATTCTGTTGTTATATTTAACTATTACTAATGCCATAAGGGGTCTATATTAGAAGACCGAATGTTTAGGTGATCGAACACCTAAACATCGATCTTCTAATATCAAACCGCACAATGTCGAACTTCTCAGGGAAACACGTCTCTTGGCCACAACACAAAAAACATTACTTTACATCTATATTGCCCCCCCCCCACATCCCCGTACCTAAATATACCAACTCTTAGATCACTCAACAGTAGGGAAATAGCAAACTCCAGCGAACGCCCAAGGGAAATCTTTCCCAGCATTAAATCGGGCGTTCGCCGGTTTTTTGTTTTCGATATTAGATCGATGTTTAGGTGTTCGATCACCTAAACATTCGGTCTTCTAATATAGACCCTGCCATAAGCCCTTCTTTATCTTCATACTTATAAATGATTTATGGGTTAATCCCATTTGTTTTCCATAAAAGTGTTACCCCTTTTGTCTTTGTCTTATAAGTGGATTGCGCCAATATCATATATTCCTTAAGATTCCGTTTGTAATTGTCATTTGTTTTGAAATGAGTTTCTTGAAGGAAGACAATTTGTGCTTTGTTCATTTTTAAATATTTCAGTAGATTTGATTTCTTGCTAGGATGGTTTAAGCCATTGGTATTTAAAGATAATAAAGTTAAATCCATCTTAGGTTATTTAGACTATGTATTTTTTGTTTTATTGTGACTATTAATCATTTTCCTCTGATAACTATAGCATATGTTTGAGCTTTTAAAGGAAATTATCACTTGTATACTTTGAGTGTTTACCAATTAAGTAATGTTTTGGTCAGGCATACTAAAAACTTTTTGTGAAATAAATTTAAATGAATAAATGTTAAGAAAACGAAGATCCACACTAGCTGTGGAATGAAAATCATTCCTAATCTGATAGATAAACCTAAGTCCATCAGATTATCACTCATAGCTTGAAAATCCAGAACATCTGAGCTCCATAAATTGAATTATCATATGGAGAATATTTGTAATAGGAATAAGCAATGTTTATATAATTTTGAACAGATAAATAACTATTGTAGATTAGACAGAATTCTAATACAATATAAATGTCTACTTATTGTGTAAGCAATTAATATTTTCATGAAAGATAGATGACAATCAAGTCAGTCATAGTAAAGGAGAATGTATCATATATAAAACCTCAGTAAAAGATTATAGCACACAATTATTTACCATAGTCACCCTTATTGATAAAGTCTTTCAAAACGTATTACTTAATATAAATAAATGGTAATATTTATACCTAATGTTTATACTACAGTGTATTTTACTGGATATATCAGAAGTTATATTTCATTCTTTGCTAGCATTTAAGTAATCATTTTGTTTGTTGCTAACTTACTTAAAGCATCAAGTTTGTTTTATGTGAATATTGATGAAAGTTAGTGCATTTTAATTATCAGTGCATCGCTCTTCCGCCTACCCCATTTCCTACATATAAGGATTTTCATATCTGTCATTTCATATTGTAAAATCAGTGAAATTATAGGTTAAAAACAACAAATTCACTTATTGTGATTAATGATTAACAAGTTCCCTTTCCATATTAATAAACTGCCATTTTATGGCATATACTGAAAGTTTTTAGATTTAAATGGCAACATTCTATTTTGTATAATCAGCAAAGGTTAAACTGAGTGAGTATTGTCAATTTCATATTATTTGTTTAGAATGTGATTATTCTGTAACATTTCAAGTTCAGGCTTCTATTGTTTCTCTTGAATAACTTTGTCAGTTTGATGTTATGTTTAAAACATGAGTTACCTTGGTAACCGCTTAACTATTATATGTGGTCAAGATGGGTTACAAAAGCTACAATTCAAGTTAAAGCAATTATGTGACTTATTATGCACATTTACCTATATAAGAAAATCATCATTCTTCCCCTTGATGTTCGATGTAGTGTATGTCATTTATGACAAGTTAAGAGAGTAGTGTTATTATACACAAGCCCATGTTATTAAATCCTGTCTTTTATATCTAAATTCAGCGGATGCTTCATCTGATATTACAATTATATATTTTATGTCTAGACTTACTAAAATCATACATCACATAACTATTGTGTGTGTTTTGGCTGTTGCTTAGTTTTTTGAGAGAGCACAAGCTGTAATGCTTATTCTTATTATTAGCTCCTTCCAAGCATGTTTATACAGTCCATAGACTTTAAATTATGAGACCCTTCTAGTTTCTTATTTGTTATAAGTATATTTCCATCCTTACATACACACGTCAGTACTTCAAGCATGGGCAACAATGCCCATCCAGTTTTACCAGAATACCATTCACTAGTTAATGTGGTGTATTTCCAGGCAGTTCTTAAAATATCCAAACCAATATTTGTCCTGCTCCATTTTACCAGCCTGTTCCATGCAGTGGCCACTCTGCCAGTAAAACACTCAACACACCTTCCATTCCCGCGGATATTTCCATGAAGGAAATCTGATGACTCTCTAGCACTTCCTGGCAACTCCAAACACTCCTAGAATCAGCTATCCCCATATGCTCAACACTTCTGAGCAAGCTCACCTCCCAGACCACTGCAAAGGGTACTGCACAAGACCAAGTGCTATTAGTCTTTCACAATAACTCAGACTTCCACTCTTATGTAAGTCCTTAATGTGTTTCGACCAAAATACATTTTAAATATAAATTGCGCTTTTTTTTTTTTTTTTTTAATCAAGAATCAACTTAATGAGCTAAACGAAGTGTTGGGAGACAATCAGTATGTGTACATGTGGTTTAAAACAGCCCCTTTATTATATATATATATTTTTTAAACCAATGGAATCATCTTGGAGGCTCCTCAGAGCCATTAAGCATTATCGTCACGCTGTCTCCGTTACCATAGCAACCCGGGAGCATCTGTTTCTGTTAGTGTCTACGTACTGCATACCAGAAGCACACAGTGCACTTGAAGCAAAGCTTTACTCCGCTGCAACTTCAAGCCTAAATTCCCTCCCTTTCAGCGAGGCAGCAGCCAGGAAAAGAAAGGAGAGCAAACAGATAAAAAAAAAAAAAAACTCCCAACAAGTCACCACAACAACAGATAGTGCACTTGAAGCAAAGCTTTACTCCACTGCAACTTCAAGCCTAAATTCCCTCCCTTTCAGCGAGGCAGCAGCCAGGAAAAGAAAGGAGAGCAAACAGATAAAAAAAAAAAAAAACTCCCAACAAGTCACCACAACAACAGATAACACATTCTTTCAGCCTTCTCACCTCTCACTCAGCAGATGTATAAACAAACTATTCTCTACCAAAATATCCCAAATCACAGTTTTGTCCACCGCCTTCCCCTGGATCCAGGCTACAACACCAAATGTCTCTTCGTAATACGCAAGCATCCGTAAACCTAGATCACAAGCCGCAACCCACAGCTTCCCGGAGATGAAAACGGCAACATACAACAGCTGCATCTGCACACAGCATGTCATGCTTAATCAAACAGCTCTCGAAGCTATGATACCTACCATAATTGCTATTAACTATGTTTAGACAGAATAATAATGACATTTGTACTAGCTGCCAGACACAGGTCCATCCACGAACACCATATCAGGTTTGATCAAACAGCACTCATAGCTGTGATACCTGCCATAATTGATATTAACTATATTTAGTCAGAATAATGATGGTATTTCTACCAAGAGCTTGCTACTAGTATTTAACCAGGCTATGCATGACATTTCTAAATCATACTTTAACTGAAGAAGGCATTAGTCTACATGACAGCATTTTTTTTCTAAACACTCTACTGTTACTGCTATTATATAAATTGCTATTATACATACTATATATATATATATATATATATATATATAAAATAATATAATATACATGCTATTATATACAGCCTATGTAGATCTCACCAAGGCTTTCAACACCATCCCCCACTCTGAAATTATAGATAAACTTACTAAACTAGGTATAAATCCCTATGTCACAAGATGGGTTGCCAACTGGCTCACTGACAGAACCCACACTGTGAAAGTAGAAGACTCCAAATCCAGCTTCAGACCAGTGACAAGTGGAGTACCACAAGGTTCAGTCCTGGGACCTCTCCTGTTTGGTGTCTACTTCTCAGAAGTACAGGCTAACACAGAAGGTCTTTGGCTAACTAAGTTCACATATGACTGCAAACTAGGAGTCGTAATCGAAACTACTAACGATGTGGGCATCCTACAAAAGGGCCTCACTGAGACAGATGCCTGATGTCAAAGCCATGGCCTCAAGCTCAATGTCAAAAAGTGCATTGTCATCCCTTTTGGTAAAAACTCTGCACCCATGAACTACCACATAGGCGGTAGTCTACTTAACACCGAAAGTGTGATAAGAGACCTTGGGACACAGGTGGACAGTAGTCTCTCCTTTAATAATCACATCACCACAGTAGTCAGGAAATCCTTCTGCGTGGCACACTTCATCACAAAAGGTTTCTCATCCAGGAAAAAAGAATTCATTGTTCCCCTCTAATCATCACTCATTAGACCCATTATAGAATAACACCCTCTTTTGGTATGTACCTCACAAGGCATCTGCAACAACTAGAAAAGATGCAGAAATATCTCACAAAGAGGATTACCAGCTTCAAACAGATGCCCTACGCAGACAGTCTGAAAAAACTCCAGCTTTACTCTGTCGCATATCGCTTACTCAGAGACGATCTCTGCCTAACATACAAAGGTATGTCAAACCCAGAGCTGCTGGACATGCTCCACTTAAAGAAATCCCAATACCTCCTAGCTACATGCTCTAGGGACCTAAACCTTGTCACCATAATAAAGAGAACATGCTGGAGGGATAGATTCCTGTCCCTGAGACTTCCCATACTCTGGAACAAACTGCCTATCTATATTAAACAAAGCTCCTCATTAGCACTCTTCAAGAAAAATCTTGATGATTGGATGGGAGATAGGAAATTCACCCCGGGGATCACATCTGTGGCTGTGCTCGACAGGGGCACGGGAAAGTTATTTTCTTGGGTGGCGAAAGCCAGGGTACCTTTTTGGCTAGGCTTATATAGGCCCTAGCCTAGTACCTACCTATGAACCTATTATATATGATGTTAATTTGTTACATTTGATTCGGAACTCTGATGAATGGTACCTTGTTGAATTAGTTAATTACTTAAATTATTATAAGTAAAATCAATGAAAAATGAACAAGATAAGTATTCATTGAGTTCAAGTAGGGGAAACTTCTATGTTTGTATTATATGTTGCTATGTTTGGCTTATATATGATGTAAATAGTAACCCATCTTGACCTGCCTTTGTTCTGAAGAATTATTGGAGTTTGAACATTCTGAATAAATCATTACTGCTTTTCAGTTGTTTAAGAAACCCTCCCTTGTTTAAAATAAAAAACAGATGACAAGTGATGTGCCATATCAGTTGATACTTTGAGTGATGAAGTTGTAAGAGTTATTTTTTGGGACAGCTACCGTGCAATCAGTTTTTTGTTTCTTCTTTCTAGCATCAGTCCAATAATTTGTTTATTTTATTCTTTTAAAAGTAGGGGCCATCCATTCCATTTCTTTTGGGATATACACTATATTGTTTTTGATGAATGTAGTAGCTTCTTCTAAGTCATTAAAGGTTCTCATCTCATTGACAAAAAGTATTTTTATCTTGGCTGGAAAGGCCAGCTGTGCTTTGATGTTGTTTTGTTTCAACAGTTTTATTATCGGACAGACTTTTTTCTTTTGTTCTAGTATTTTGGAAGAATAATCATTGTCGAACCTTATCAGGCTTTGATTGTATTTTAAGGGTGCTTTTCTCCAAGCAGATTTTAATATTAATTCCTTGTCTAGAAATGAAATAAATTTTAAAACTATGGATCTAGGTGGAGTATTTGTTGAGTTAGAAGCAGGTTTCCTCAGTGCTCTATGCATCCTTTCAGTTCCAAATGAAAGGTCCCTCTTTCAAGTCTAAAAATTCAGCAATCCAGGTTAAGAATGAAATAATGTCTTCTCCTTCAGTGTTTTCAGGCAGACCAAAGATCCTTATGTTGTTTCTCCTTTCCATGTTTTCTAAGTCATCTATTTTGTTAAGCAGCCATGTATTCTGTTTAAGCAGAAATTCTTTTTGGAATTCTTCCTGTTTGAGTCTCCCTCCAATGTCATTTAGAGAAGTCTCTATATTTGTTATTTTTGTAAAGTGTTGCTGTAATAGTTTCTTAAGAGTATCAGTCTGTTTTTGAGAATTTAATTTGTTTTCTAAGTCATTTTTAAAGCCATCCATCTTCAAAGATAGTTCCTGTAAGGTAAATTTCATCAATTGCATTTATTTTTTCAAAGCAGCATCTTGATGAGAATTCCTTGAGTTGTTCATATTCAGTGACTCAGTACATTTCCAAGTTACCTGACAGGAAAATGTTTGTATATCTCCACAAAAACTGATATTTATGTAGTTTAGTAGTTTATCTATCAATTTCTGATGTTTTAAACTTGAAAATAATAAAATTGTCCTGTATTATTATACTAGTTTATGGAGCTCTCAAAATTCACTGCTGTCAGTTGGCCATCTAGGCTCTGCCCGATGGCACTAGCTTCTGACTGAGTGTGAGGAGAGTGGATAAGCAAAATATGCATGGAATATTGCTGACAATGGCATGGGATGAGAAGCTAGGGAAGGGTTAAAGGCTGGGAAGACGACAAGAAAATACAAGTTTCTATGATGCTAAAAGAAAAAGAGGGGTCAAAAGATTACGCAGTTGATGAAGCTCATTAGAATGGTACAAAGTAATGAATGCAAACAATACAGATTATGTACGTTAGAATGGGCAGATGTTGCTTTTGCACATTTATCAAGACCAAATAACTTTCTTATATCATCTGAGAAAGTTTTAACCACTTGCAGTTGTGCTTTCAACTCTTCATCTGATGAACAACACAGTTTTAAGGCACCCACAGAAAGTAGATGCAAAGTCTTTAAGCATGGTTGTTTTCTGGGAGACAAATTGTAACCGTGACGTAATCTGTTAGGTAAACAGCTTAATGTGTTAAGGGCAAGACAAAACAGCAGCAGTGATAAAGAATTGCCCAGGAATATTCCCCGCTGAATTTTTATCCCTGCCATAATAGTTTGACATTTGTCATGGCTTAACTGCAAAGTGTTTGCTGCTGTTTCATGTTTACTTTAATGTAATTAATCAATGCAGGATATATATTATACATTTGTAAGTACTTCTTTATCCATGAATGTGAGATGCTACCAAATGCTTTATCTATCCATACCATACTATATTTAGATTCTTCCCCTTTTTACAATTTTCTCTTATGGCTTTAGCAGCAAATGATCCGTATTTTCCTTTTATTCTATTGCCATGACTGAGTTTTTTTCCCCTAAATGACTATAAACTGTTTCTGCATCAATTCTAGTATATAGTTTGTACATTGTCAGAAGGCATGTTATTGGTATACAGTTTTTAGGATGGCTTACATGTTCACTCTTAAGGATGAGTATCATTTTTTCAACTAGGTTCATGTCTGCTCAGGATGCGCATATAAGTAATTCTTACTCGTGGCTAAATCTTTGTGTAAAGATAGCCAGAAATTAGGTACTGCATCTGTGCCTGGGGTTTACCATTTAGGAACTTTTCTTAATTTTGTTTCAATTTCTCTGGCCGTTAATTCATCCCAGTTCAAATTCTGTATATTTGAACTTACTGTTTCTTTTAACTGCTTTTTGTTTTTTTTCTATCCATTCAGCATCTTTGTGTTCCACAGGGTTTTCCTAAATATTTCTCCAAAATGTGTTTATTTCTTCTGCTTTTGGTGGTGCTTCTATCCTTTTGCTTTTTTTCCCCAGTTCTCTATAAAACTTTTTTATGCCACCAATGAATTGCTTATTTTGTACTTTTCCTTTATGTTTGTCTGCATATCTTTTAAGTTTTTCTGTCTGTGCTGATATATTTATTCATTTATTTATTTAATTATTATTGGTGTGTTGATTACCGGGAAAGTCCACTGGGCCAGTGAAAGACCATTTTCGGTGGAGGCCGGGGGAAAAAAGCTCCAGGTTGTACATATAACAGAGATAAACAATTTTCAAAATAACACTTTTCAAGAATTACAAAAATAACAGTTTTCAAGAATTGCAAAAGTAAAATGCATGAAAATACACAAAATAATCATAGAATTGTTTGAAAATCATACAAAATAGATACAGCTGATAGGCCTTTAAATTAGCAAAGAGAAGGAAAAGGTGCTTAGGAGGTTATGATGAGGTGAGATGTGATAATAAGTAGTAAGTTTTCAATAGGTTTAGGCAAGTGAATGAAATACATTAGCAGGAACTGGAGATGGACAGATTGTTAGTTTATTATTTAGAATAATGTATTATAGATCCTGGTATTTTCTGATGCTCTG
Source organism: Protopterus annectens (assembly GCF_019279795.1). NCBI lineage: Eukaryota > Metazoa > Chordata > Ceratodontiformes > Protopteridae > Protopterus > Protopterus annectens. The sequence goes on from NC_056745.1 coordinate 486,755,725, forward strand.
CGTCACTTTTACCATGTCTATCTTTCTAAGTATTCTTGCTTATCTGTTTCTTCTATCGTCTTCTAACAGTGATGCTTCTTGTCTTCATTGTTTTATTTTCTCCATTCGATGCTCCATGATGGCATTTTATTTCTGACTTTACTCTCCCTTGTTGCTCCGTTTTTTTTTTTTTTGGTAAGGCTTTATCTGTTATTAACTTAGCTGCACAGTAATATATCCTGTTTACTTCTGTTATATCACATGAAGTTCTGTTAGTAGTATTGATAATTGTGTTTCTCAGAGTTCTAACATTTGGGTCTTATTTACTTTCTGTAATCTATTTCTTTCATCAATCTTAATATATGTCTTATCAATCTCTATTAAATCATGCAACTCTTCCCTTAGATAATTTTCTTCTAAAATCAGAGCAGAGCCTTTGCTGTCTGTTTCCTGTGGACATTCTACAGATAGTTTCAGAACATCTAACTGTGACATATCCTCATCAGCTGCATCCTGCATCATCTGCTGCTGCTTCTTATGAGAATTTATTGACCAATCACTCCAGAACATTGTCTGGGTCAGAGCTGCCAATATGCAACTCCAACTAAATTTTTGTACCAATTTCCTACTGACCAAAGAATCATCTTGTGGCAAGTCATCAGATGCCTCCCATTCCATCCGTTTCTCTTTAGTTTGGGAACTCATTTTTCCATCATAGTGTGATATTACCTGTGTTGAATTTTCTACTCTCAATCCTTCAATTCGTAGGTAATCCATAACTTCAGTTTCTATTTGTTTAACCTTTGCATTACTAATCTTTTTTTATACTCCCTCTTTGTTTTCTTATTTTGATATTGTGAAATTTTCCAAATCCGGGTGCCTTTGTATTTCTCTTCAAATATTTTTGGTGCTGTTTTTTTGTATTGCTTAGTTCTTTATTGCACAATGTCAAATGCCTTTTTCTTTCCCTTGTCCATAGTTCTTCAGATGTCTGACGCTCTATACAGTGGATATAAAAAGTGTACACAACTCTGTTAAAATGCCAGGTTTTTGTGATATAAAAAATGAGGACACAATAAATAATTTCAAAACTTTTCCTACCTTTAATGTGAACTATAACCTGTACAGTTAAATTGAAAAACAAATCTGTTAGTGGAAAAAATATAAAAAAAAAAACATACAATATGCTAGTTGCATAAGTGTGCACACCCTTAAACTAATACTTTGTTGAAGCACCTTTTGATTTAATGCTGGCATTCAGTCTTCTTGGGTAGGAGTCTATCAGCATGGCACATCTTGACTTGGCAATATTTGCCCACTCTTCCTTGGAAAAGTGCTACAAATCTGTCAGATTGTGAGGGCATCTCTTGTGTACAGCCCTCTTCAGGTCACCCCACATATTTTCTTTTGGATTTAGGTCTGGGGTCTGGCTGGGCCATTCCAAAATGTAAATTTTCTTCTGATGAAGCCATTCTTTTGTTGATTTCGATGTATGCTTGGGGTCATTGTCGTGTTGAAAGGTGAAATTCCTCTTCCTCTTCATTTTCAGCTTTCTAGCAGATGCCTGAAGGTTTTGGACCAAAAGTGACTGGTATTTGGAACTGTTCATAATTCTCTCCACCTTGACTAAAGCCTCAGTTCCAGCTGAAGAAAAGCAACCCAAAAGCATGATACTGCCACCACCATGCTTCACTGTGGGGATGGTGTTTCTTTGGTGATGTGAAGTGTTGTTTTTGTGCCAAATGTACCTTTTGGAATTGTGACCAAAAAGTTCAACCTTGGTCTCATCAGACCATAACACATTTTCCCACATGCTTTTGGGAGACTTGATGTATTGTTTTGTAAATTGTAGCCGGGCTTGGATGTTTTTCTGTGTGCTCTGAGTTTCAGCACAATGGCACTAAATATACAGACCCAACTGATATTGCCAACATCCTGGCAGATAGGTTCACTGCTAACTTTACCCTCCCTCTCACCCCCTAAAGAGCCCATCTCTATACCGGAAGAATGCAAAGTTCCTGTAGTCACTGCTGCACAGGTAAAAACCACACTCTCCAAAGCCAAGAACACAGCATCCATGAGACCAGACAGCATTCCAGGCTGCGTTCTACACAAACTACAGAACAAACTGGCACCCCACCTAAGTGCCATGTTCAATCATAGTCTCATCTCAGGCTTTGTGCCTGCTGAATGGCGCACAGCAACGGTTATCCCACTCCACAAGGGGGGAGCCACCATGGATCCCAGGAACTACCACCCCATTAGCCTGACGAGCCTGGTCTGCAAGGCCATGGAACGTATCATCATGGAACTTATAAACAAAGACATTGGTAATCTCCAAACTTTGGACCCCACCCAGTTCGGGTTTGTAAAAGGCAGATCATGTCTCCTAAACCTGATAGACTTCTTTGAAGCAGTCACCAAAGCCGTAGACGAGAGTAAGGTGGTCCACACAGCCTATCTAGATCTTGCCAAAGCTTTCGACACCATCCCCCAATCTGGAATTATAGATAAACTCACTAAACTAGGTATAAATCCCTATGTAACAAGATGGGTTGCCATCTGGCTCACTGACAGAACCCACACTGTGAAAGTAGCAAACTCCAAATCCGACTTCAGACCAGTGACAAGTGGAGTACCGCAGGGTTCAGTCCTGGGTCCTCTCCTGTTTGCTATCTACTTCTCTGAAGTACAGGCTAACACAGAAGGACTTTGGCTAACGAAATTCGCAGATGACTGCAAACTAGGAGCCATAATCAAAACTCCTAATGATGTGGACATCCTAGAAAAGGGCCTCACTGAGACAGATGCCTGGTGTCAAAGCCATGGCCTCAAGCTCAATGCCAAAAAGTGCATTGTCATTCCCTTTGGTAAAAAACTGTACCCATGAACTACAACATAGGTGGTGGTATACTTAACACCGAAAGTGTGATAAGAGACCTTGGGACACAGGTGTACAGTAGTCTCTCCTTTAATAATCACATTGCCATAGTAGTCAGGAAATCCTTGTACGTGGCACACCTCATCACAAAAGGTTTCTCATCCAGAAAAAGAGGTAATTGTTCCCCTCTACTCATCACTTATTAGACCCGTTATAGAGTACAATGCCACTTTTGGTATGTACCTCACAAGACATCTACAACATCTGGAAAGGCCGCAGAAATACCTCGCAAAGAGGATTACCAGCCTCAATCAGATGCCCTACACAGACCGTCTCAAAAAACTCCAGCTTTACTCCATCGCATATTGCCTACTCAGAGGTGATCTCTGTCTAACATACAAAGCTATGTCAAACTGTCAAAACCAAAGCTGTTGGACATGCTCCACTTAAAGAAATCCCAATCCCTCCGAGCTACATGCTCTAGGGACCTAAACCTTGTCACCACAATAAACAGAACATGCCGGAGGGATAGATTCCTGTCCCAGAGACTTCCCATACTCTGGAATAAACTACCTATCTATATCAAACAAAGCTCCTTATTAGCACTCTTCAAGAAAAATCTTGATGATTGGATGGGAAATAGGAAATTCACACCGGGGATCACTTCTGTGGCTCTGATCGACAGTGGTACAAGAAAATAATTTTCTTGGGTGGCAAAAGCCAGGGTACCTTTTTGGCTGGCCTTGTATAGGCCCCAGGGCTGATAACCTAGTACCTACCTATGAACCTATGTGTAAGAAAAGACTTTCGTCTTGCAACCCTACCCCATACTCCAGACATATGGCGAATACGGGAGATTATCACATATAGTACACAACCAGTACTTGCCAGAAATTCCTGCAGCTCTTTCAGTGTTGCTGGCAGCCTCCTTGACCAGTTTTTGTTTTGTCTTTTCATCGATTTTGGAGAGACGTCCAGTTCTTTGCAACGTCACTGTGGTGCTATATTTTCTTTACTTTTTGATGACTGTCTTCACTGTGTTCCATGGTATATCCAATGCTGTAGAAATTTTTTTGTACCCTTCTCCTAACTGATACCTTTCAACAATGAGATCCCTTTGATGCTTTGTATGCTCTTTGCGAACGATGACATTTGCTGTAGCAGGCAACTGAGTAAATGTCAGGAAAATCCTACTAGGGCAGCTGAACTTTATTTGGGGTTAATCAGAGTATTTTTAATTGATGGCAGGTGTGTACCCTAGAAGACTGAATGCTGTAATTACATCAAAAGGTGCTTCAACAAAGTATTAGTTTATGGGTGTGCACACACAACAAAGTATTAGTTTAAAGGTGTGCACACTTACGCAACCAGCATATTGTACGTTTTTTTATTTTTTATAATGTTGTGTAGTCCAATCTCGCCTTCATTTTTACGTATGGGTTCGGAGCCAATCCTCTGCTCTGACTCGGCCGGTTTATAAGCTCGACGACTTGTAGTTGGCTCATGGCTAAGCAGGTATCCCATAATGCAGCAGTACAAACCCCAGATCTCGTTTGCCGCATCGACGAGTTTGGTTGTGCTTCTCTTGGCTCTGGCTAAGTGTTGACTTTTTTTGCTTATATATTGCTTAAAATCTTGTTCAAAGTTATAAGTAGTGTAGTATAATAGTATTTGTTAGTGTAGGGTTGCTAATTCTTAGGTAATTAGTTTCTTTGCACCCCTTGGTGCAAGCGTTGGCCTTGGGCCTGTTAGTGTGCTTTGTGGTATCCTGTGTACCAGTTATAGATTTATTGTTAGTGCTGATAGTTTGATAAACTCTAGCGTTTGTTCTGGTCTACGGTTTCGTACAGCAGTTTGGTTTTGGCGGTTATCCGCTGATGTTTGATTTTTTTTTACAGTGGTGGAGTTCGTTGTTCGAAACTCCAGTTTCAGCGTCCTCTGTTAATCCTTAGCAGAATAAGGTTTTTCTGTGTCTATGAGATTTTGCTGGTCTGTTTAAGTTAGAAGACCTAGTTGTCCCTTTTTTTTTCTGGACTAGGCCATTTTAGTTAGAGGACTTGGTCCTCGTGGTGTTTCTTCCTCCTCCAGGGTTAGGCCCGTTTAAGTTAGAGAACCTAGTCCTCCCCTTTACTTCTCTTCTCTGTGTGTTATGTCTAAAGAGGTTAAGGATCACAAGCCTTCGGGCTTCAAAAAATGAATGAAGTGCTCCCAAAAAATGTCATTGGATGGTCATGGTCTGTGTGTCTATTGCTTTGGGGCCATCCATTTGCAAGAGACTTTCTTGTTTTGTCACGCCTTCTTCCCTAGAGTGTTACAGGAGAGGAAGAACAAGCTAATTCTAAAGGGTCTTTTAAAGCCTTCTTTTGAGGAAGCCTTGTCTAGCTCTTCCTCTTTTTCCAAGTCCACTAAATCTGCTAAGTCTAAGTCTTCGAAAAGACTTTCTCCGGCACTGGCTGGTGTCGTGGCGCTGCCTCCTAAAGTGGCAAAATCGGCCTTATCTGCTCCACTGCCTTCAGAACCAACTGAGAGCAGCATTGTGGTGACAGGGTCAGTTCCTAGTTTGTCAGAGCCGACCAATGAATTTATGGAACCTGCTATTCCTCCAAGATCAAGATCCCCGACTATGTCCTCCAGGTCTTCCAGGATCTTTTCGGTAGAAGATGTGGAGATTGTGGTCCTGAGACTGCTGAAGTAGTCTGCTCTATCTAAATTGTTGTCGGCTCCGACCCAGTCGGTTCTGGAGCCTATGGAACCCGTTATACCCTCGATTGTTATTCCTCCTCTGAGCCAAGCTGGTCTGTCGGAGTCGGAGGGCTTGGTGCCATTGATGGAACCCTCGGCTCCAGCTCCACTTACTGTTGCTTCGGAGCAGAGTTCTGCTCCGACACTTTTGATGTCATCCGTTGTGTTCAGGGGCTGAAGCTCTCCGGCGCTGACAGGAAAGGTTGGAATCGGTCTTCGGTTCTGAGCCTCCTTCTCGGCGCTTCGGCTAGGGTGAGTTCGGACCCTGCATCTATCTCAGAGTCGATAGCTCTGGAGCTGATGGCATCATCAATTTCTTCAGAGTGGGGAGAGGTCCTCAGAGCTGGAGAGGTCAGCATTCGAGATGATGAGAAGCGTGCTGTCCAAATCACCAGTTGCCACCAAGGGTACCAGCACTCTTCCCCCCTAGAGCACCCACTTCTGTCTCAGCCCCTACTCTCTCCGGAGATGATAGAGATCCTCAGCCTCAGGAGCCACCGGCTGGTGGTCCCCACTCTTCCGTGACCTCCCCGGAATGCTCTTCTGAGGAGTCCCCCAGGAAGAAGACATGCAAGAGGAAGCATGTTGACTCCCAGGATGAGTCTTTTGACATCTGATACTGACCTCGAGGAGTCAGAAGGGTCTCCCAAGTCATCCTCTGATGATGTCTCCTTCGTGGACATCTTGGAGATCCTTAAGCAGAGGTGCGGCTGGCCCACTGTTAACCCTTCTGATGAGGAGTCGGTGTACCTGAAGGCTTTCGGGTCTCAACCTTTTGACGAACTGATGGATTTGGTTAGTCGAAAGGTGTGGGATACTCCTGATGCCGTGGAGCCAGCCCCTAGGAGACCCAACAAGTTTCTTTCTGCCCCTCCCGATAAAGAATTTCTTTCCAAAGGTGTCCCCATAGATGCCATGGTGGTGGCAGCAGCCACTAAGAAGGAGCTTGCTGAGACGACTTCTGTCCATCCTCCAAATGAGGAGTCTCGACAGATGGACAGGTACAGGATGCGTGTCTTCAGTTTAGCGGCTTTTACTCTTCAATCATTGAACTGTCTCACTCACTTCACGAGATTGCAGAGGGATCTCCTCAAGGAGTTAGGAGATTCTATACAGGGTACATGTACTGAGGGAGTCCCTGACAAAATTTCTGCTCAGTTGTCCACCTTAAATTCTATAGTTAACTCCTCCATGCGGCTTATTACTTATGCGGCTGATGGAGTGAGTAGAGCAGCAGGTTCAGGAGTTGCCCTAAGGCGTCACTCCTGGATGCGCTTGTGTAATTTTGCAGAACCGTTCAAGTCCACTTTCACCAACGCCCCATTTGATGGTTCCTCATTGTTTGGATCTAAGGTGAAGGACACACTCACTTGGTGTGAGAAAGAAGGAAAGACGCTCTCTGCCATGGGCGTACGTTTTACTGTTCCCTCTCGACCATAGCCAAAGGTCAAAGGGGTGGTAAAATGTGGTTCAAGAAGTCCCAGAGGGTCTTTCCGGACACACAGGGTGAACCCTCCAGAGGAGGAGGAGGAGGAAATGGGAGATGTCGCCCTAGAGGCAGGGGTGGCCCGCAATACCAACAAGGCCATGATTCCTTTCGGGGACGGCCTTATCAGCACTCCTGATATGAGGCCCGACTGCGTTTCTCTGGGGTCGGTCGGGGGTCGCATTTCTTTGTATCCAGAACCCTGGCTAAGTATCACCCAAGACAAGTGGGTACAAAGAATTGTTACCAGAGGCTATATCATACCCTTTTCCTTTCCACCGTTTGTTCCCAAAAAGATCCCAGATGTACCACCCAATCACAGGGATCAGGCAACTGTGGAGTTCAACAAGTTGCTGTTAAAAAGAGTCATCCAGTCCGTCCCAGCAGATCAGATAGGATCTGGAACTTACTCCAGGTTTTTTTTAGTCCCAAAACGAACAGGAGACTAGAGGCCAGTATTGGACCTCAGCAGATTAAACAAATCCATGAGGAAGGACAGGTTTTGGATGGTAACACTGCAGTCGATACTCCCATTGTTATTGAAAGACTATTGGATGTGCTCAGTAGATCTTCAAGATGCCTACTACCATATAAAAATGGACAAGACGTCCAGGAGACATCTACGCTTCCGGCTGGGAGCCAGTCACTGTCAGTTTCGTGCTCTGCCCTTTGGTCTCACCACAGCCCCCAGGGTGTTCACCAAATGCATGGCAGTAGTGACAGCTCACCTGAGATGTTATGGATTCCAAGTGTTTCCGTATTTGGACGACTGGTTCCTGACCGCCCCCACCAGGCAACTACTTCTCCAAAACAGGGACACCACTATTCAACTTTGTGCTCAATTAGGGATCTCCATAAATTGGGAAAAATCTGCATTATTGCCCTCTCAATCTGTGATTTTTATAGGCGCAGAGGTAGACACAGTGAACATGACAGCTCATCTCCCCACCGAAAGGGCACAAAATTTAATCTTTCAAATTCAATGTTTTCTCCTGTTGTGGAAGGTCAAAGCAAAGTGGGTTCTTCAGCTCCTCAGGACAGTGGCATCCACCAACCTATTAGTACCATTAGCCAGGTTGCACATGAGAATTCTCCAGTGGCTTCTGTCTTCCCAATGGTCCTTCCAATATCTTCCACTGAATCACCCTGTTCTGCTGATGGAATCATGCAAGGAGGACCTCCTTTGGTGGACAGCACCCAACCAGTTGACGATGGGCGCCCCCTTTGTTCCTGCCCAACCCGTTGCCACTGTGACCATGGATGCCTCCCATATCGGGTGGGGGGGGGCATTATCTCAGCAGGACTGTCCAAGGCACATGGCAAGAACACGAGGCTCACCTGCATATCAGTGTTTTGGAGATGAGGGCGGTGCTCCTGCCATTGCAATCACTGTAAGACCTTCTTCCTCTAGGGAGTATTGCGATACAATCAGACAACATGTCTGTAGTTTGGTATATCAGCAAACAGGGCAGTACCAGATCTTACCCACTCTGTCGAGAGGCCATGCGAGTTTGTGAATGGGCGATTTCTTCCCAGCGCTTTCTGGTTGCAATGCACATTCCAGGGATGACCAACGTGATAGCTGACAAGCTCAGCCAGGCGATCCTACTGCCTCACGAGTGGTCTCTGAAACAGGAAACAGCGGAACATATTTTCCACAAATGGGGACAGCCTTGCTGTGACCTTTTTGCCAGTTCAGTCAATGCCAAATGCAGCAACTATTTTTCCCTCATTCCCCCTCTGGGGGAGACATCCAGAGATGCTCTAGCTCATGCTTGGCCACTGGGACTTCTGTATGCTTTTCCTCCATTTCCAAAGTGATTCAGAAAGCCAGACGGCTAGGATGCAAGTTAATCCTCATTGCTCCTTACTGGCCTCGTCAGGTTTGGTTCCCCTTCCTCGAGCCTCCTCTCCTGGACGATCCTTGGATTCTGGACCCAGCTCCAGATCTGTTGACTCGCATGTCAGGTTCGCTACATCCCTCAATCCACTCCCTCAATCCACTCCCTCAAATTGACAGTGTGGCTGCTCCATCCCTAGTCAGGCTTCACGATGTATCTTCCTCAGTGTCACATATTCTTATGTCCTCCCATAAACCTTCAACTAGGAGACTATATGGCAGTAAATGGAAAAGATTTTCTTTTTGGGTACAGAAAATGAATGTAGATCCCTACACTGCTTCTATCCTTGTGATTTTGGAATTTCTCTCCGAGCTTTCTCAGCAAGGATCTGCCACTGCCCCTATTAGAGTTCAATTGGCAGCTATTTCTCATTTCCATGTAGGGTTTCCAGATACCAATTTAATGTCTCATAAGCTATGGAAGACCTTTTTGAAAGGAGCCACTCTGTTGAGGCCACCACTCCAAGAACCTGTGGCTTCTTGGGATTTAGATTTTGTGTTGTCCAAACTGACATCTTCCTCATTTGAACCTTCTCACTCATCTTCATTGAAATTTTTGTCTTGGAAGACTTTGTTTTTGGTGGCTATCACATCAGCTAGACAGGTATCGGAGATACAAGCCTTGTCTGTTAAGCCACCTTATTTGGTCTTTCATAATGACAGGGTGTCACTGCGTACTAACCCCTCCTTTGTCCCCAAAGTTTGTTCCCACGCCACCTTAAATCAATCCATAGAACTCCCAGTTTTCTTCCCTAATCACTGTAATGCAGCTGAATACTGGTTTCATCAGCTAGACGTTCATAGAGAACAATTTAGGAAATCAGATCAACTATTCATTTATTTTCTGAATCCAGATTGGGCTTACCAGTTTCTAAAGTGACACTATCTAATTGGATTTCCAGTTGCATAGCCTTTGTCTACAGTTCGGAGGGCAGACCTTTACCCGTCAAGATCAAAGCTCATTCTACCAGGTCTCTGTCTACCTCTGCAGCCTTTCATGCCAGGGTCCTACTTGATAATATCTGTGCAGCAGCTACGTGGGCTACCCTTCACACTTTTATTACACATTACAAATTGGATTTAGCTTCCAGGAATAGAGTATCCTTTGGCTCCATGGTGCTCAGGAGTATTTTCCAGTGAGCCACCCAAGAATAAGGCGCTAGGGATGCTGTCCCATACGTAAAAATGAAGGTGAGATTGGACTACACAACATAAAGAAGTTATGTACTCACCATAACGTTCCATGTTGGTAGTCCATCTCACCCTTCATTTTTACCAACCCGCCCTCCTGCCCCCATCCTGAAAGAATCTGGAGATAATAATAATTTGGTTCTTTGGTTGGAGACCCTTTAGTATTGGTTTGTCTGTTATGGTTATTTCTTCTAGTGAGCAGCAAACTGGTGCACTATGGGATACCTGCTTAGCCACGAGCCAACCAGAAGTCTTCGAGCTTATAAATCGGCCAAGTCAGAGCCGAGGATCGACTCCGAACCCATATGTAAAAATGAAGGGTGAGATGGACTACCAACATGGAATGTTATGGTGAGTACATAACTTCTTTTTTTTCCCCCTAACAGATTTGTTTGTTTTTCAATTGAATTGTACAGGTTATAGGTCACATTAAAGGTGGTAAAAGTTTTGAAATGATTTATTGTGGTTTCATTTTTTTATATATCAAAAACCTGGCATTTTAGCAGGGGTGTGTAAACTTTTTATATCCATTGTATGTTTCCTCTTAATTTGTGGACTCTGCTCCATCATGCTGTGACATTACCTGTTTTGGATTTTTTAAACTAAATCCTTCACTTTGCAGGTAATCCATAACTTCAGTTTCTATTGGTTTAAGTTGTACCTTACTAATCCTCTGTTCTACATTCCTCCTTTGTTTTCTTATTTTTTGTATATTGAAATTTTCCATATCACTGTGCCTTCGTCTGTATTTCTCTTCAAATACCTTTTTACCTACTTTTTTTGTACTGATTAGTTTGGCTTTCTCCTTTGCATAGTCATTGTACCATATCAGATCTATTTTTCTTTCCCATGTCCATGTTTCATTTTTATGGCTTTCAAAAATCTCTCATTTTTATTTTCACGCTTCCTGTCACTTCTTTTTCCAAGAGGCACAAAGTTTCTTTGTCTACATAATGTTTCATGGAGCTGTATTAATGAACATAAATTTGCATTGAAACTTTTGACACTTTTTCTTGTGCAATTATTTTTCTTTCCTTTAATTCCTCTCTTAATCTTTCTCCCTTATCAGTAGTCCACTCTGTCATCTTTATGTCCTGTCTTTTTTTCTGTGTTTTTTTACTACTTCCTTCTACAACAGCAGGGCCATCCTCCCCCTGAGCATGGCATAACCCTGTTGTAGGAATGTTTCCATGTCTTGAAGATTATATACTGCCATTTTTTTCCAGTTCTGGCACCAGTGTATATAACAGGACTGTGAACTTTTTAACCTGGAACCTGTGAACCCAGCTGTCTTTTTTATTTTTTAACATGATATATGCTATACAAGATACAGTCTATATATCACAGCCATTTTGGCAAGATTTTGTGAAAACTGCCCGTGAAGGTACTCACCAAGACCTGAGGATGAAATCGGTTCCAGCAATACTACCTTTTCTTGCTGATTTCATCATCTTTCTATGTTTAGCTTGGACTATGTGGTTTAAATCTATTCGTGGACATATTGCTGACAGCCCACTGTACACCTTATATTGTTAATTTGGATATAGTGAAGATAGCTTGGATATTTCCAAATTCACAATAAAACGTATACAGTGAACATTGGCCCTCTAAAAAAGGAACCTTGATGATTGGATGGGAGATAGGAAATTCACCCCGGGGATCATGTCAGTTGCCCTGTTAGACAGGGGCCTGGAGAAGTAAATATTGTGGGAAGAAATATCCAGGGAATTGTTATGGCTAGGCTTGCATAGGCCCTAGGGCCGATAGCCTAGTACAAACCTATGAACCTATGAACAGTCAGGACTACAGTCAGAAATAGATTGAAACCACAGAAAATATGCTTCTGCTTCTGCTTTGTCTGGCATGGTCTAGCATGCTGGGAACAACACATGCTGGATTCGGAGATGAATACACACACACACACACACACACACACACACACACACACACACACACACACACACACAGTTGTGAGACAAATCAGTTCACCTATTACATGTCTAGGATATATTAATGGATGATGATGATAATTATAATGGACCACCTGACAAATACCCACGCATAAGGAGGATTTGGAAATGCTGCACAGAAGACTTCCTAGTTAAGAACCAAAGTGGTGATTCAATCACTGTGAGCCAACCATGCCAAATCAAAAGCTTTAAGGGCAAGAAGAGCAGCTTACACTAATCCCCCCCAAAAAAATGCCTTTTAGCTCTGCCATTATTACTTATATTGTTTGATTTAACTGTTCTATCCATCAAAAAACAATAGTGAGAGGTAGTGTATTTTTCTCAAAAATATACATAGAATATATAACACCTAACTGCTGAGCATTTTCAGACAGTCTGTCCCCAAAACAAATTCTGTATTCAGAAGAAATATATAAGACTGCTACTTCTAATATATAGTCTACTCATCAAAGAGGTATTTAAGGCAATGTGTAATTCACCATGGCACCCATGATAAAGGTGAGTATTGCAAAATGTCATACTGTAACATTAATTGCACATGAACTAAAAACAGTAGTTCGGTTTCTGAAAGACTAAATCTCTACCCACCTTTGAGATCTTATCATGGATTTATAAATAATAACAGGAAGTACAGCTACAGAACACAGTTAAGGCTATAAACATAAGATCAGATCTTCTAGTGCAGCACACCTCTGAGTTTCACCCTACACCTTTGACCCACATGAAAGCATGTCATTGTAACCATGAAATGTTACACATAAAAAAAAAAAATCTGGTGAAATAGATTATCTTTACTACTGATGTATTGACAACTCAATAAAGATATTATAAAGAAATATTTAGACCCATTACTGTACTCATTATACTGAGCAGAGGTTCACCACAGTATCCAGGATGAAAACAGCATAATACAACATATCAGATGGTAGTAGTATAGGCATATGAACTAAAACCACTAGGGCCTATTTTTGACAGCCAAAATCACTATTTCTTTTTTAGGTTTCATTATGAATACTTCAGGTTCAGCTATAAAATGCACACAAGATTCCAATTCTAATCCAGCGCTTCAGTGCTGAACACCTCTGAATTTGACCACACAGCTTAAGACCCTTGAAAACAAGACGTTGTACCCATCGAATGTTACAAGTGAAAAACACATTTTTTTTCTGGAGAAATAGAGAGAATTTTTACTTTTGCTGTATTGACGACTCAAAAATAAGTATTTTAGGCCATGCAACGTACCCAGCAGAAGTTCACTGCATCACACAAAATAAAATTAGAGTATAATGCAAAATGTCAGGCGGTGGCTTTAAAGGTATGTGAGCTAAAGCTACTGGCACAAGTTCTGAAAAGCTATAGCTCTGTCCTTCCTTGAGAATTCATTACAATCCTTTCAAGTAATAACTGTGCATTTGGGTGCAACAAAGCTATGACTGCAGTTTTATACTCAGAACAGTGTGTGGCACATCTTTGAACTACCTATGGCATGATGCACCTAAAAGAAATATATAATATTTAAATATAAAATATAAAGAAATATGGTGAAATATAGAGTATTTTTACATTTGATGTAATGACAGCTCAATAAAGAAGCATTTAGGCAATATTGTACTCTGAATTCTGAGCAAAAGCTCAAGAGAATACCCACAAAAAACTGAGTAAAATGCTAAAAAGCCACATGAACTAAAGTCAGCAGGGCCTGTCTTTGAAAGGCTATATCTATATTCCCTATTAACAGTTCATTACAAAATTTGCAGGGAATAAGAACAGGGTGGTCATCTACAAAACACACAAGACTGCAACCCTAACCTCAAAACTTCTAGTGTAGCACACTTCTGAATATGACTGTGCCATTTAGCTGCTTGAAAGCATAGCACTGTAATCAAGGCATATTATAACTGAAAAATATATATTTTTTTCTGGTAAAGCATATAGGATCTTACTTCTGATATAATGCAAACTTATTACACATATATTATGGTCAGTGGTTTACTCAGCCTTTTGTGCAGTGGTCAAATAACCATCAGGTGAAAAGCAAGCATAATGCCAGATTGTAACAACAAAAGCCTTCTTCAATACTGGATTTTCTAGCTGTATTTAATAAGCCCCATTAGGTTCACAAATGCAGTTTAAAATAAAAATTCAGGGACTTGTAATAACATACTTTGGTAGGAAACACAAACATACTGTTCTGGTGGAATTTGACCTTTCTGAATGGGTACAATAACTTTGAGCTTAAAAGAATCAGATAAATGTAATGGTCTTATTGTTTTTTAACAGGTACTGTACCCCCAAGTATCAATAATTTCTCAGAAGTGATCTTGTAGCTACCAACTGCTGTTATACATCACCTGCCTGCAGAAAATGGTACCTATATTCTGTATACTTCTAATGTGTCATTGATAAGAAAACAAAACAAAAAAACAAAAAAAAACATAATGGCTGCAGCAGCATATTTCATCTTCTTGCTGATGCACATATAGCCATCTAACCCCAACAAACCCTTATGAGATTTATTCATTAATGATCACTTAATGAGACTGTATTTTCAGGAACAGCATGGCTCACACCCTACCACAAAAAGAAATCCAATTTCTGTTTACACCCTGATGTTTAATTGTAAGTAAACTAAAAGAAACAATGCCCACAGTAATTTCTTTCAGCCTCTTATTCTTCAACAGACATAGCCACACCACTTCCCCAAACTAGCAATATCAATGATTGTTTTGCATGAGTCATGTAACTGCCCTTTGCTTTCGTCCATATACTGCCCCAAAACAAACTGCCACTGCTACCAATCACCTCTCTTGTTTGATCGCCAAAAGTGAAGAAATAACATTTCTACTTGCAACTAAAGGGCATGCTTCCACATGCTCATTACCAAATAAAAGAAAAATAAATGAAATTGTATTGTGTTGTGGGCAGTGTGTACTCTTACCACTGCTCACACATCCATTTGTTTTCATGACAAAAAAAGCAAAATGGCAATCATGGTTGTGTAATTCCACTTGGAGCTTTCAGGCAGTATGCTTTTCTCAATCCTTCTGCAAGCTATAGCAATGAACAGTTTACTATGATTACTCTTAACTATTCATCTGAAGTAGTTTACTTCATTTGGTCTTCAACCTGTGGGTACCGGATCTGTATCGGATCTGAGCTGGCAAGTTCATTAGAATCTGCTCCAAGCTCCAATCTCCTCCCCTTACCCATAATACACCTCCGCTACCTTCCAACCCCCAGATCTTGTTTGCCGCGGCTTGTCTGAAACATCGTGATCATGAGTTCCGAGTTTGTGAGTTGGGTTATTTGTTTAGTAAGCAGTTTTTTCATAGTTGTTTGAGTGATAGCTGATTAGTCTAGGTTCCCTCTCCTCCTCCCCTTACTGGTGCGTCGTGTGTTAGGGGTTTTCTGTCATTTTTCAGTGTTAAAGTGTGTTGCTTCCCCTCCCTCCTCAGCATTCTGTGTGTCTTTGAGTGGGTGGTGAGTGGGCCTGAGTAGGAAATAAGTTGCTTTTTCTATTTTTCCTTGTCTTGTGTGTGCTGTTTTCTTCTGCAGAGACATGGCTGACTCCAAGCCTGTCTTCAAGAGGTGCACTGAGTGTGGCCGCAAATTGTCACCAGCTAATGGCCACACTCTTTGCGTTATGTGCTTGGGTGTAGCACACTTAAGTACAGACTGTACTATTTGCGCAGGTTTTAACCCATGTGCTATTAAGGACAGATGGGCTAAGTTGGCCCTGAAAGGCCTTCTACCCATTACTGAGGTGGCTGCCTCTTCCACTGCTTCGGCCACAGCGGCTGCTGTGGCTGCGTCTCCTTCCTTTCTTGTCCTTGCTTCTCTTCCCTCCCAGGCTGGGACTCAACCTCCCATTTCTAAGCCTGTGAAATTGGAGCACAGAAGAGGCAGAGAGAAGGAGAGAGAGTACAGGCCAGAAAAACGTAAGAGGTCTCTGGACCTTTCTGCTTCTACTCCCGCCAAAAGTCAGGCTAGGATCCGTGACTCCCCTCGGCTCCAATCTCCGAGATTTTCCCCGGAGCTGGAGGAGCCACTTCCACCATCTAGGGCCTTGGTTCCTCGACCCACCAGGTCGGAGTCCGTAGCCTTGTCAAGATCCACCTGCAGCTTATCTGAAGTCGACATGGATAAAACAATGGGAGTCTTGCCAGCCCTGTCTCCCTCTGGAGTCTGGAGCTTGCTTCCTTTCTTTTCTCGGAGCCAGAGCCTGAGTGTCGGTTCCGAGGGAGCGGAACTTTTTCCTTGGCTCCCGATGCTGTTGGGCCAAGTCCCCCCCCCCTCGGAGCTCTGTCCCCTTCAGGCCTGGCTCTGATTTTCGCGTCTGATCTGGGGAGAGCGGTTTCCTTAATGGTCCAGGAGGCTCGTTCTCCTTCGGCATTCAACATGGTAGAAAGGGTTTTGTCCACTGGATCGAGATCCTTGACTATTTCCTCGGACTCCGCCCTAATTCCCTCGGCTCATCTACAAATCCCATCATTTTACCAGAGGGACAGCCCGTGCTCGAGGAGCCCCAGGCGGTTCCCTCTGAGGAACCAGTGGCTTGCGAGTTCCCCTAGAGAGCCCCACTGGAGATGTGCCTCGCACGCATACATGTAAGAGGAGGCACTTGGATTCCCCCGAGTACCTCATCAAGGACACGGATTTGAATGATGGGAAGATTCCCCCAGATCGCCTCCCGTGATGTCACCTTTGGAGACTACATGGAAATTTTGTGCCAGTGGGGAGGTTGGTCCACTCCCAAACCTTCCTCTGATGAATCCGTGTTCCTGGAGGCTTTTGGCATGGGCCCATGTACTTCCTGGGCGTTCCCTCCCACAGATCCCCTGGTGGACCTGCTCACCTTGCGGGCCTGGAAGGAGCCGGACACTGTGGAACCAGTCCCGAAACATCCAGACAAAATCTTTAGTCCACCCTCAGATAGGCCAGTGTGGAACAGTCTCCCCTGTAGATGCTATGGTGGAAGCAGCAGCAGCAGCCACTAAAAGGGAACTAGCCCAGAAGAGTTCCTTGGTTCATCCCCCTGACCGAGAGTCTCAGATGATGGACTGCTTAGGGAAGAGGATTTATGCATCAGCGACCTTTTCCATCAGGGCGCTGAACTACCTTGCCCACGTTACGAGACTACAGGGTGACATGGTCAAGGAACTGGCTGTGTCTCCCCTTAAGTCCATGTCGCAGGAGGACAGAGACACGTTCTCCATGAGGATGGCCACTTTAAAAACAGTTTCCAATACGTCCATGCGACTACTTTCACATGCTACTGAAGGAGCGGCTAGGGCAGCTGGGTCTGGCATGTCCATGAGGTGCAATGCCTGGCTCAGGTTATGTCAATTTTCGGAACCTTTCAAGGCTTCTTTTGCCAACGCCCCTTATGACAGCTCTACCGTTTTTGGTAAGACCGTCAGAGACTTTGGTCCAGAGTGAGAAAGACAAGAAGACACTGTCTGCCGTCGGGATCCGCTTCTCAAACCCTCAAAGTTCCTTTTCCCGAAATCGGCGAGGGCAAAAGAAGATGTGGTTCCAGAAGTCTCAGTATTCCTGGGACACTCAGGGCTCTTCTTCCCCAGAGGCAGAGGGGGACAGGATAGACACCTGCTCAGAGGAAGAGGGGGTCTGAGGAATTTTGGGTCTCAAGAACCATTCTCGGACATGCTTGGGCAGCATCCCTGAGGGGTTGCCTGACTTCTCTACTCTGTAGGCAATCGGGGGTTGATTGTTATTACACCTGGCGGCATGGGAGTCTGTAACATCAGACCGCTGGGTGCTTCAGATCATATCCAGAGGATACTCAATCCCTTTTGTGGTTCCTCCCAAACACCTCCTGGACGTACCACCCATGCAAAGGGAGGCAGCAGCACTGGAAATTTCCAAGATTCTAGAGAAATGAGCCATCTAACCCGTCCCCCCCAGATCAGCTTGCACTTCACTTGGGGATTTACAATCGATGCATCCAAATCTCTTCTAAATCCTGTACAGGTGATAGACTACATTGGGGCACGGATAGACCCACTAAAGTGCAAAATCTTCCTGACCACGGAGAGAGTTTGAAACCTGAGGATGTATGTTTCCCTGATCTACTGTTCTCATCTTCCCTCAGCAGAATTGGTTTGAGGGCCCTAGGTTCTAGGACAGTGACCATAATGCTTCTTCCATGTGCCCGGTTGCACTTTCGAGTACTACACTGGACTCTAGCGGTACAATGGTCCCTGTTGGATCTTCCATTATCATATCCAGTACACCCAAGTCGAGTCTGCAGGTAGTCTCTTCTTTGGTGGATGTACTCTCCAGAAATCCTGGAGGGGATGACCTTTTGTTCCAGCCCCTGTCCAAGCCACAGTGACCATGGATGCCTCCCAACTTGGGTGGGGGCATTGTTTGGGCAGAACAATCCAAGCCCTGTGGTCCCCTGTCGAGACAAGTTTGCATATAAACTTTCTGGAGATGAGGGCGGTCCTTTTGGCATTGCAGGCCTTTCAAGCCTTTCTTCCTCTGGGAACCATTGCAATTCAGACAACATGTTGGTGGTCTGGTATGTTAACAAACAGGGAGGGACCAGATCTTACCCCCTTTGTCGTGAAGCCATGAGAGTTTGGGAATGGGTGATCTCCACCAGTCACTTTCTGATAGTAACGCACATTCCGGGATGGTCCAACATCCTAGCGGACAGGTTAAGTCGGTCTATACTGATGCCTTACAAGTGGTCTCTGAATCCTTCAGTAGCAGAGCAGATCTTTCTGGAGTGGGGTCAGCCTTGCTGCGATCCTTTCGCATCTCCTTCCAGCGTGAAGTGCAGCAAGTTCTTTGCTCTGAACCCCCAGACGGGGGAGTCCCCCAGAGATGCTCTAGTCCATGCTTGGTCTCCCAGTCTTCTGTGTGCTTACCCTCCAGTACCTCTTATTCCGAGATTTCTACAGAAAGCTTGTCGAATGGGGAGCAAAGTGATCCTCATTGCCCCATTTTGGCCTCACCAGGTATGGTTTCCCTTCCTTTGCTCTCATCTTCTGGCTCCACCTTGGATCTTGGATCCCATTCAGAATCATATTTCACACCCCTCACGGGTTTCTCTTCTGAGCCTGGGCAGTTTGAAGCTCACGGTTTGGCTGCTGCAGTTCACTAATTGCTAGGACTCCTGGATTATCCTCTTCTGTCAGGTCTATTCTGGCGACAGCTCATAAGTCTTCCACCAGGAAGATTTACCGCAGCAAATTGAAATGTTTTTCCTTTTGAGATTTTCAAAGGAGTTTAGACCCTTTCACGGCTCCTGTTTCTGCCATTCTTGACTTCTTAGCAAATATTTTTCAACAAGAAGCAAGCTCTTCTACTATCAAAGTTCAGTTAGCTGCGATCTCTCATTTTCATGTTGGTGAGAATTCTGCTTCTGTAGCCTCTTCCAGACTGTGTGAAGCCTTTATTAAAAGTACTTTCCTATTACGCCCCCCTGTCAAGAATCCTGTTCCCCCATGGGACCTTACTAGGGTTCTTCAAGCTTTGGTCGCTCCGCCATTTGAACCTGTAGCAACCATGGATCTTAAGTTTTTGTCTTGGAAAACAGCATTTCTAGTGGCTATTACTTTTGCTAAAAGGGTTTCAGAACTGCAAGCGTTGTCTATTAAAGTTCAATATATGATTTTCCATAAGGATAGGGTTTCCCTTCGTACCAATCCGTCCTTTCTTCCCAAGGTGGCATCACAAGTTAACATCAATCAGACCATTAACTTACCGGTTTTCTTTCCAAATTTTGCTAACAAAATGGAATACAGACTCCACTTGTTGGATGTTCATAGGCAGTTAAGATTTTATTTACACAGGACTAGAACCTTTCATGAATCTGATCAATTGTTTGTGTCCTTCTCTAAACCCTTTTTGGGTAAACCTATCTCTAAGGTCACTATCCTGCGATAGTGAGATCTGACCATTTAAATAAACATCCTGAGATCTGACCGTCTAAATAAAAAGGGTGATGGGGTAGCAATACTATATAAATCTCAGTTACAGGTTATACCACTAGATATTCAACCTCCCACACCCAGTAATGTTGAAATTCTAATCTCTAAGCTACAGATACATGCTAATAAATCATTATATATAATTTGCTCCTATATCCCTTCAGGCAACAACAATACTCTTGAAAATGTCCTCAACTTGCTCTCCACATCCTACCCACAAGAAACCATACTCCTTGGAGACTTTAACATTGACTGGATCAGTTGTAACTCTGTCAAACCAACTACTCACATAAACATTTATGGCTTCAATCAAACCATCACCTCCCCTACCAGAACCCATAAACCAAGCAATAAGCAAGCCACCTTAGACTGGATACTAGTTAACAGTAATCCCCTCTCTTATAAAACAGGTATACTTCCTGATGATATCAGTGACCATTCTCTTACTTTTATAATGAGAGAAAAAACCCTTATATCCAACCAAACAATCTTCAGAACTATCCGTAATAAAAAAAAACTTCAACCCAGCTAGCTTCCAAGCCAAACTCAAAGCCTGCAGTTGGTCACCCCTTAAATACCTACCTCTTGACAAAGCAGTCTCTTACTTTAATAATAAATTCCTTCAAATCCTAGAACACCATGCCCCCTCGCGGACTATCAGAACTAAGAACAAACCTGCACCTTGGCTCACAAAGGAGACTAGGCAAAAAATGCTTCAAAGAAATAGAATCTGGTCTAATTGGAGAAATACTAAAAACCTGATCATGAAATCTTTTGACAGCTGAGAAATGCTACAAAAAAAATAATACTCCTAGATAAAAAAAAACTATTACCATAAACTCCAGCAAGCCCAACATCAAAACCCACAAAAATTCTGGTCAGGTATAAATAGCCTACTCCACCCAGGGCACTCCAAAACTCTAACCCCATCTAATTTGACTCCGAATTCTCCCAGCCAAAGTGCCAAATCCTTTAATAATTTTTTTGCTGAAACAGTCCAATCATTAGCAAATACCTTATCACCTGCCAGCATCTCTAAGACACTCTCTCTAACCAATTTACCTCCTGCCCTTCAACTACAGTCTGTTCCAACCTCTCTCATCCATACCCTGCTTCACAAACTAAAACCATGTACTCCTTCAGCTGACCTCCTTCCAGCTGAATTTCTGCAAATCACAGCTGGATTACTTGCTTACCCTATCTCCATCTTAATAAACAGAACCATTACAGAAGACTCTATACCATCTCTTTGGAAGGTCTCACATGTTATCCCACTACATAAGGGAGGTAACTCAACTGAACTCTCTAACTTCCATCCCATAGCTCTACTTTCCCCATTGGCAAAAATCATGGAGAGATGCATTCACTGGCAACTACTTGATCATCTCCTCCAAAATAATCCATTAGCTGACTGCCAGCACGGCTTTAGGTCATTTCATAGTACTACAACTGTGCTCCTGTCCTTTTCTGACTCAATTAATAAAAATTGTAAAAACAACTTGCTTTCCTCTGCTCTCTTTCTAGACCTCTCCAAAGCCTTTGACATGGTGAATCGTCATTTAATGTTAGATATACTTACTTCACTTTCAGTTGACACTCAGGCAGTCAAATGGTTTAAATCCTATCTAGGAAATAGACAACAAGCAGTCCTGTGGGGCAATAACCTATCAACAGTGCTCCCTATCTCCCTGGGAGTCCCTCAAGGCTATATTTTGAGACCCCTCCTCTTTTCTATTTTCATCAATAATCTGAAAACGTCCTTACCTCAAGCCACCTGCATATACAATATGCTGACGACACAACATTAATCTGTGCTGCAGCATCTTCTCCTGAACTGCAGTCTAGCACCCAAAATGTGTTTACCTTAGTTGAGGACTGGTTCTACAAATGCTGTCTCCTCCTAAACCCTAAAAAAACTAAATTTCTACTGTTTACCCCTATCCAGAAGTCTCCCCCTATAAATTTCACAGTTGTATCAAATAATGGCACTGTAATAGTACCTGACACAACTACTAAACTTTTAGGAGTAACAATTGATCATCTTCTTAACTTTGATTCACACATAAACTTAACCATCAAATCAGTTAATAGAAAACTTGGTTTTCCTCTACAGGCTAAAACCCTTCTTTACACCGACTGCCAGGACTACTATCGCCGAAACACACCTAACCTCCACCCTTCTCTATGCCTCCCCAGTTTACACTAATCTATCCAAAAACAATCTCAATAAGCTGGCCACTTCATATAATAACATTGCCAGATTTGCCACTGGTTCCCCATTCCGAACTCACCATTGCCAAAATCTAAAAAAACTAGGATGGTTGGAGCTGTAAAACCAGCTTCTTCAGCAATTAGCTATCACCCATAAGATCTTGTATCATCCCACAAATACTCCCAAACTCTCTCACCTTATCAACCCATATAAAAATCTGAGAGCCCTATGGTCAGCTAATAAGTTACCAGTTGCAACCCATAAATCCAATAATAAATCTGGTGATTGCCTATTTACTAACACAATTGGAAACTCTTGGAACAAGCTTCCTAATAATCTAACATCCCTGACATCCACTCCACTTTTCAAAAATTAAAAACCTTCCTTAATTCACAATGGCTATGCCCATGTACTAATCCTGACTGAAACACTTTAGACATAACCAACCTTTTCTAGTTTATACATTTCTTTTTTAACTTCTGTGTTCTAACTACTCTAATTCTGTTTTGTATCAATCCTTGTCTATATTAAGCTAGACGTTCTTGCTTAGTTGTCATTTTTTTGTCATATTATGTTAGATAAGCCTAACTAAATGGGTTTTTTCTATGTTTAATCATTTTTTTTGGAAATGATCCCCTTATGTCATTTCTTACTCATTATATAAATTTGTATAACATTATTGTGGAGCTTTTCTCCCCGGGCCTCTACTGAAAATGGACAAATATCCAGTTAGACTAGCCCGGTCAACAAATGTAAAATAAAATAAATTAAAACTATCGATAGGTGGATTTCCTTGTGCATCCGTCAGGTCTATAAGGATAAAGGTTTGTGTCCCCTGGGTCAGGTGAAAGCTCATTCCACTAGGTCTATGGCTAATTCTGCAGCCTTTTGGTCGAGTCTCATTAGATATTTGTTCTGCAGCTACTTGGTCCTCATCTCATATCTTTATTTCTCACTACAAATTGGATTTGATTTCTAGAAGGAGAGCACCCTTGGTTCCACGGTGCTCTGTAATATCCTTCCATGAGGGCCACCCAGGAGTTTAGTAGCTGGGGACCCTATCCCACAGGTTGAAGACCAAATGAAGGAAACTACTTCAGATAAAGAAGTTATGTACTCACCATAACATTCCATCTGAGTAGTTCTACTTCATTTGTCTTCAACCGTCCCTCCCTCCTTCCCCCTAGCCTTACCATATGGACAGCCTGTTTGGCTGAAGCTTTTGGTGTGTAAGGTGTTTTTTTTCAGGTCGGGTTCTCCGTATTAGTGGCAGCTAACTCGATCTGGGGGTTGGAAGGTAGTGGAGTATTATGGGTAAGGGGAGGAGCTTGGAGCTCGGAGCAGATGCTAGTGAACTTGCTGGCTCGGATCCGATATGGATCCGGTACCCACAGGTTGAAGACAAATGAAGTAGAACTACTCAGATGGAACATTATGGTGAGTACATAACTTATTTTTATCTTTCATCCTCAAACTGCCTCCCAACCAGATGATGATCACCAAATGTGGTAAAAAAAATAAAATAACCACAGTAATTTCATATTGCTACTGTTGTGCCATAAAGCACCCCTCATATTGCTTACAGTAAAAGTAAAATATGAAGAGTGTATTTTCTGTTGCGGGTAGTGTTACCAATGCCCACCCTAGTTCCCACCCTCTTACTGCAACAATTGGAGAATATGGCCAAAGATAATGAAGAACAAAGGCTGAAAATTAGGGACAGGTTTTAAATATTGCACTTACATGCATAGGAAGTTGCACATTTGCAGGTTCCAGTGATCTCTAGCCATATAACAAGAGCATATCTTTCAACTTCTTTGTGCAAGAGTGCTGGACAAAACCAAAAAGACTGGAGGGCAGGACAAACACCCAAAATCATGGACAATTTTAAAGTATTACTTCAATTCACTTACAATATAAATAAAACAACATATTTTGCATCAAGATACATTTCCAGAACAATACGTTGTATGAAATTATAATCTCTGCCATTTTTAACTGTTATCCTCTGTGACCTACCAGAAAATAAAAATTTTACAAGGGATGGAAGAAAAGTATAAGACAAAGATCAGACATGTTCTACAAAATCAGGGATAGTTGAGAGGAATGCAGAAAGCTGAACAGACATATCCGAAAACATTAAAACGTTTTTTTAATATAAAATTAATTTTCAACAGCTAAAAGTTAATTAAAAATTAAATTAATTGCAAAACATATGTGAAGTACACTTTTAAGCCTTTGTGAAAATAATGAATGACTCATATAAAAAGTAAAAGAGACATCAACATTGTCTGCTCTCACATGAATCACTAAGATAATCTGACAGTCAGCCAGCAAGTTAATGTACTAGTTTATTTTCACAATCCATAAGAAAAACAGCAGTGAATCCACTTACATTCCCCATACTTAATAAGAATATCATTACTTTCAGTATTGTGTTTTCTAGATTTGTTCTTGTTCTCTGAAGGGCCTTAGACTAATACATTCCTTCATTCTCCAGCCACCCACGTAATCCAGTTCAGGTGGGGGAGCTTATCCTAGCACATATTGGATGTAACACAGGACAACTATTACTGAAAGGGGCTCCAGACCATTGCAGAATATACACACTCAAGCTCATAAATGATACATGATGTGTGCAATTTGTAGGAATGCCCGTTCAATGAAGGCATGTTTTTTAAATGTGATAAAAAAACTGCAGCACAGGCAAACCTCCATGCAAATGTGATGGTGTTGGGTTCTGATTCAGTCATAATATTTTAGACTTAATGGTCAATTACAAATATCTAATAAACAGTCAGGGATCATCCACAGTTTGCTATCATGGAAGCAAATGAAAAGCAGGATGGGACCATGTGCATTACTGAGCTGTACATTACAGCAGACAGAAGAAGTTCGTGCAGACTCTGCACAGAAGACACCTATATGAGAACCAAACTGGAGAATCAAGACCATCTGAAATAAAATAAATTTACTAAGTCTCAATCTCTTTTATTTCCAATAGAATTAGTATCTGTCACAGGGAACCATATCAAATATTCAGGGATGGTGTTAAAATTTTGGGAGCCCCCAGCAAATGTCAAGTTGGGGGCCCTCTGGGCACTTCCAGTCTAAGTATCACCCAGTGACTGCCACCCTCATAAGCAACCTTTTAGTTCATGCTACAAAGTTTTAGGAGTAGTACTCACAGACTGAACTGTACTGCAATGATGTTCTTCGTGTTTTACTGTTTTGAAGTCATTACATTTAGATAATCTGCTGGCAGGTTGGCCTCAGTTGGCCTGATTAACAAAGTCTTGGGTCCTGCTTTGGTTGCTGTCCCTTCTTCCATGACGTCAGGTCGTCAGGGGTATAAAACATGCAGCCGACACCATAACATTAGTCTTTCTTGCCATGCGGTGCCCGAAGCAGAAGCAGTTCGTAAGTGCCGGTTGGCCGACTCCTGAAATTTTCATTTTCGAGTTTCAGATCCGAAGTCTTCAACTAAAAGGCTAAGTACCCCATTGGGAAAACTTTTTCTTGCTCCTTACCGATGTCAGTAAGAGTTAATAATTGCATTACTTGTGGGAAGCAAATACCTCATAAGGATTTCCATTTGTACTGTATTCCTTGCCTAGGCCCTGACCACAACGTACCTTGCTATCGGTTCTGAGCTTTATTTAATCAACGCACTATTAAACGTCGGTACATTTTTGCTTCTAAATATTTTGGCTCACGCTTTAATTATCCAGAAATGTCGTTGGTTAGCAATCTGACTACCGGAATACCTAAAAAATGCAAAGAAAAAGACAGAGACAGGCCATTGAGGTCCAAAACTGCCGACGATGCTTCCCCTAAGCCAGTCGCCAGTTCGCCGGTACTCAGTGAGGCGCTTTTGCAGCCCCTGATACCTGCTAATTCTGATTCACAGGCCTCTACTGAGACCCATTTGGAGTCCGGTATGCCGCAAGATGCTTCAGTTATGGAACCCGTGGATGTCTCTACCTTGGATTGGTCCGGAGTCGCTGTGCAGGCATCGGCTTCTGAGGGTGTTTTCAGGCCTACAGATTTGTATATTAGACTGACGCCATCTTCAAAACTAAGGCCAAAATCTCGAACTATGTCTACAAAACTGATGCCTAGGCCACATGTGCAGGCCCCTATGCCTAAGAAACAAATGATCAAAATGGCTGAAGATTTAATTACTCTGATCAGGGGTAGCCAAACCCCCCCCCCTTCTAAGAGGCCTTGGCAAGATATTGACTATGAATCTTCTGAACAGGATTCTATTTTTTCTGATTCTTCTAATGAACAGGGATTGTCTATACTTACTTATGAGGACTCTGATGCAGAAGATTCCATTTCTTCTGCTTCTCCCCCTGAAGATTTTTCTTTTGGGGAAACTTTACATACCTTAAGCGAACATTTTCACTGGGAAAGTCAGGATTTTTCTGAATCTAAAAAGAGACTTAGGGGTTTTCTTCTTCTTCTTCAGCATAGGCCTTTGGCTATACCTCATGTTCTAGACGTTATTGATGTTTTTTCAGAATCTAGTATGGCTCCTGATTCTCTGCCTCCGGCTCCTTGTAAGCCAGACAGATACTACAGGGTTTCTGACTCCCACAAATTCCTTTTAAAAAATCCTGTGCGGATCCTGAAACCATTTTTCAGGGTCCCAAGGGCAGTAAGGCTTCTACTGCTAAAAATCCTACCCCTTCTGATAGAGATTCCAGGGTGCTGGATAGATGGGGTAAGAAGGTTTACACTTCTGCAACCTTGGCAATCAGGGCTTTAAACTGTCAATTTCATATGCTAAGTGACTTTCAGAACAAAACAATGGGGTGCCTGTTCTTCCATATCTGGAAACAAGACACCTCCCTATGGTAAGCAGTCTCAATGACTTCCCTTTATACTTACCAAGCACTTACCTTGTAGCCGCCCCTTTAGGGGGAAAACTGGCTCTTCATGCAAGAAACTGGCAATTTATAACCCAGGACAAATGGGTTTTAAATATAGTATCCCAGGGATACAGATTTCATTTCCACACGTTGCCAATTCCAAATGGATGGCCAGACCTGCCCCCAAATCAGTGGGCAGAGGCCCAGAAACAAGTACTTTCCCTCATGAGCATGGGGGGGCTATTCATCCAATACCAGAAGAGGAAAAGGGACAAGGTTTCTATTCAAAACTTTTCCTGGTACCCAGAAAAGGCAAATCATGGCGTCCAATTCTGGACTTATCTACTCTAAACACCTTTCTGGACATTCCAAAATTCAAGATGCTGACTCTTCACCAGTTACTTCCTATGCTAGGCAAAGATGCCTGGTTGGCAACTCTAGATTTAAAAGAGGCTTACCTGCATATCCCAATCAGGGAATCTTGCAGAAGATACTTCCGCTTCAAAGCAGACTACTTGCATTACCAGTTCTCTGCACTGCCCTTTGGCTTATCTACTGCGCCCAGGGTCTTTACAAAGTGCCTGGCTCCAGTAATTGCATTTTGCAGGCAAAGAAATATTCAAATATATCCATACCTGGACGATTGTCTAATTCAGGCAGAAAACAAGGGCATTATTCTAAAACATCTGGTGTTTGTAAAAAGGGTTCTAACTTCTCTAGGGTACACTATAAACGAAAAGAAATCACAACTGGTACCCTCTCAAAAAATTACATTCCTGGGTGCAAGCTTGAATACAACTGCCCAGATGGCTTTCCTTACGCCAGCGAAGCAAATTCATTTGGTGACCTACTTTAATCAGGTGGCCACAAAAACCCTGCTTTCTGCAAGCAAATACTGCAAGCCTTGGAGTTCATGGCCTCCTGCATTCTTCTAATTCCATATGCAAGACTGCATATGAGGAAACTTCAGAGGTACTTAAAAAGTCTATGGAGTCAGCATTGTCACAGCCTGAAACAATGATTTCTATCATACCTTGCCTGCGCCTAGAGTTCCTATGGTGGGCAGAGGCCTGCCACCAGAACAAGGGACTGCCATTCACACCACCCCCTGCCGCCCAAACCCTAACTACAGACACATCAGACTATGCATGGGGTGCTCATCTGACAGGGAAGTGCATTCAAGGAAAATGGAGCCCAAATCAAATGCACCTTCACATAAATCAAAAAGAAATGCTAGCTGTACAGAATACACTGACAGCCTTCAAGGACTACCTTCATCCAGGACAATTACTGATAAAGACAGACAACACCACAGTTATGTGGTACATAAACAAGCAGGGAAGTACATACTCCTACCCCCTTTGCAGACTAGCCATGGCATTGTAGAACACGGCCTTGACCTATCAAGTACAACTACAAGCTCAATTCCTGCCAGGAAAGCTGAATACTCTGACAGACGAACTAAGCAGAAATATCATGGGCCCTCACGAATGGAAACTGGAACCACGAATTTTCAACATGTTGTCACACAAATGGGGGAGCCCAGACATAGATCTTTTTGCCTCACCCCAGAACTATCAGTTGGACAAATTTTGCACAAGAACTCATCACAAAAAGCCTGAAAAGTGGATGCTCTGTCCTTCAGCTGGAAAAACCCATCAGTCTATGCCTTTCCCCCTCTGCCTCTGCTCTTCAAAGTTCTACTAAAAGTCAAACAGGACAAACCAAAAATGATTTTGATTGCTCCAGACTGGCCTCGCCGATACTGGTACCCACTCCTGCGCAGTGTGTCACACCTTCCACCGTAGTACCAGACTCAGACACCTTACTTACTGTCTCAGCAGAACAACCAAACTCTGCACACTCCGCTCCAGACTACGAATCTTGCAGCGTTGCTAATCACCTAAATTCACCCTTAGCATCCCTCAGCAAACCTGTGATGGGATGTAATTTTGGAGGCGAGAATACCTAGTACTAGAAAATCTTATGCTGACAAATGGAAAAGATTCTGTGCCTGGAATCAATAAGCACAGCAGTGCCCAGCATTCCTCAGATTTTGCAATAATTAACTGAGATGCTTCACAAGGGCCTGTCCTTTTCTTCCATAAAAATCCATGCCTCAGCCATTTCAGCTCATTACAACACAGAACCTCCCCTCTTCTCTCATCCTCTGCTAAAGCAGTATCTCAGAGGGGCCAAAAACTTAAGACCACCCAGGAGAGCTCCAACCCCTGCCTGGGACCTTCATTTTGTATTGGAGAAAATCACTCTCCCTCCTTTCGAGCCAGCTGCTACTGCAGACTTAAAATTTCTCTCCTGGAAAACAGCTTTCCTTTTAGCAGTCACTTCAGCTAGAAGGATTTCCGAATTACAGGCTCTTATGGCAGTGGAGCCTTTCATCATTTTTCATGCGGACAGGGTATCTGTCAGGACCAATCCATCCTTCATGCCTAAGGTGGTATCCAGTGTGGCTCTTAATCAGACCATTCATTTGCCAAATTTCTTTCCCAATCCACAGAACAAGGGGAGCAGATTCTGCATTCATTGGATGTACACAGACGACTTAGATTTTACTTAAACAGGACAAAATTTCAAAGAACTGCTGGTAGCATTTGCTGCAGGGGCAGAGGGAAAGGCTATTTCAAAGCAAACCATTTCCAGATGGATAAGCCATTGTATTCGTTTCTGCTATAAGCACCATGGAAAAACTATCCCCCAGGGGATCAGATCCCATTCCACCAGGGCTGCATCTACTTCAACAGCCTTTCTCAGAGGTGTTCCTACCAGGGACATTCTAGAAGCTGCTACCTGGAGCTCAGTTCATACTTTCACCAAACATTACCATTTACCACTTTTCTCTAAATGCAGAGCTGGCTTTGCCACTGCTGTCCTGCAGGGCCTTATGGCTGGTCCTAATGCTGTATATCTCCCTCCACCCAACCATAGCTTTAGGAATCTACCCAAATGTAATGATTACAACAGTGAAACACAAAAAACATAGTACAGTTGTGTACACTTACCATAAATGTGGATGTTCGAGTGTATTCACTGTTGCAGTCCTGGTTGCCCTCCCTCCAGCCCCCTATTTTTCTCTGGCTGTACCGCTACTTTTTTTCACTATGCATAAAAGCCCTTTTAGTGTATTTGCTTTTGGTTGGAGGTATATTTTTTGTGTTTTTAATTTTATTTGCTCCCCATTTGGGGGGCACCTGACACCTGGGTCATGAAAAACTAATGTAATGGCGACGGCTGCATGTTTTATACCCCTGATGACTTGACGTCAAGGATGAAGGGACAGCAACCGACGCAGGAACCAAGACTTTGTTAATCAGGCCAACTGAGGGCAACCTGCCAGCAGATTACCCAATTGTAATGACTGCAACAGTGAATACACTTGAGCATCTACATTTATGGTAAGTGTACACAACTGTACTTTCTTACATTCTGACAGGCTTGTGTACCACACTGTGTTGGCCCAGCTCACAAAGGGACTTTCATAGTTACTGGCATTTAGTGGCAACAATGATACAATACAACTCTATGTACCGGGCACCCTAGGCACTGCCTACTGTTTCATGCCCCCCCCCCCCAACACTTCCTCCAGTGCTTCCCTCTGTATTACCCCGTCATGGGCTTCCCACACCATGCACATTACATTTTTTCTTCCTTTTCTCATATTTCGCCTTACTCTTCAGCTTTTTCAGGAAGTCATGACTTTCTGTATGCTCTGAAGTACATTTCAAGTTTTCTTTCTTTTTATACAACCTTTTCATCCAATGACGGCTTGAACAGAAATTATGGTTAAGGAAAGAAATTTGATGTTACTGTTCAACTTTAGTTTTTCTTGCATCATTTCAACACACCTTTCCTAACCAAAAACAGCACAATAATTACCACTTAAGAAATAACACAATTAAGCTGGGACCATCAGAAACCATAGATAATCTTGGATGCATTTTACAGTATTTCCTAACCTTTTAAGGCAAAGGTGGTCTGAACAGAAATCAGACTAAGAAAAGGAGTTCAGTCTTATTTTTTTTTTCAAGGAAGATGCAAGCTGCTCCAGAAGCTTAATGTTCACAACTGACAAAATAGTAGTTCATAATAAACTAACAATACAATTGCTGTGAGGATACACATATCTTATCTAGGAATACTGCCTGGCTCCCTAACCCCACAAAAATACGGTCATTGACTATGCATCTATCTGGTTCAAATGGTTGCAGCCGTGTATTTTAAGTGACTGCTCTCATACATATATATATACTGTAGCATGCCTCCTCACCCTATCCCCCCAGAGGCAGCTATCTGTATATATACCTGAAGTGTGATTGTGACAAAAATGAAAAAATAATGTGTACTCCTATATAGTGCACACTGCCCCTGCACAAGCTATAGTAACATTTTTGCACATTTCTGAGAAGAATCAATGACAACACTGTCCACAGCCCAAATACAAGCTATAATAGCTTCATGTGCATACTTCTAAGGTTTGACTTCAGCCCCCCCGCACACGTATAACCTACAGCAACCTTCAGTACAGATATGTCTGAACAGGGCTGGTTTTAGAATGGGTGTGGTTGACTGCCTTTACTGATTAGTACTGGATCAAAATCCCTAAGGCACCCATGTACCCAGTGCTACCCATTCAAGATACCAAATACTCACACTACCACTGCATGTGCTTGACTATGCACCCAGCTAGGTCTGTCCTTAGAAAATTATGAGGGACATAGGATTGATCACTTGGGTAACAAGTGGATAACCAACATGACAGAGACATCATTGTTTGCTTGTTAGAGGTTTTCTGTTTCATCATCTCCGTAATATTCTTTGTTTAGCATTGCAGATGTCTTGTGTGGCACCCATACTTACCATCAAGATATTGCTTGGGCATTGGCCCTCTGGTGGAATAGAGGGATAAAACCCTAACTGTGACCCAGTTATCCCAATTCGATTAGCAGCTCATCACTGATGGAGTAGTAGGGCGAGATGGTGGTATATGGATGCCTGTTGGCAATGATCTCTGATGGAGACCAGGGACATCACTAATGGAGGCATGGTCAGTGGGTGGAAAGTGGGCCTGGCTGTGGATGCAGGGAGATATGCTACTTGCCCATATTGTACACACTCCCTGAAGCAAAGCAAGGGAGTAAACTGGTAGGTCATACTACAACCCCCCCCCCCAGATGGATGCTCTGACGTGCCAAGCCCCTATTGCCTAGGATAAGTCTGGGGATCAGAAATTTAGCACAGATGGGGCAGGGGGCTAGGCGAGCAACAATGACAGAAAGAAGGAACCAAAAAAAAGATATTTCTGGAGTTGATGGTCCTGGATGAATGCCAACACAGGCTGCTTATGTGCCATATGTGAACATTATGGTCACTCCCCAGGCTGCTCATAGTATGCAGTGATGATGATGGTGGCAGCTGGGGAAGTGGAATGTCATCCAATTTATCTGTGCCATCCTTAGCTAGAAAGTTGCAGTCTATTCAGTGAACATTACTGGCAGACGTTATTCCCTTTGGACTGTTTGCATAGTAATGTTTTGTTTTTCCTTGGAGGGCATCAGGAAGCCAGAGGCAGTACCTCACTACCTCATTTAAACATGTTCCACTGTGTATATAATGCAGATATATATGTTGTGTTTTCTCAATCGTTATGCATATAATGACACTTATCTATTACCTTTATACCCTCAAGCCAATTATATTTACCTTGTATATAATATATGTATGTATAGTACATTGTCATTCACTCTGTATATAATGTCATGTATATATTGTGTTACCCCAGGCTAAGACTGAAATTTGTCAAGTGGAATCAATGTTCTTCCCCAGTTAACAGATTCAAAAGAAGAAAAATAATTAAATACAGTGAAATAAACACATGTAGGTGAGGACTGCATCCATTATCTTCAGTGCAGCTGACTGTTATTGGGGAACATGTTGCTGCTGGCCCAGTTTTGACATACTGGCAGCACATGCTCCTTACTGATGCATCATACAATGCTAAGTGTGTTATTTGTACAACACTAGAATATTCTGGATCAATGCAACATGGTGGCTCCAGTCTCCCAGTCTAGTTAGTTTGAGGTCCATGCAATACATGCTACAGATGGTCTCTAATAAAGCCCTGTTGACTCTGTACTGGTCAAAGCATTCATAATCAGCCATTATTAGTTCACTTCTGTAGGGGTTTCTAATACCACCCCCCTGGACCCCATTCCTAAGGCAAGGTACGAACATACATCTCAACTGTCCAGATTTTCGCAGAATGTTTAGATTTTTACCTCTTATTTTTTGGTCTGTTCATCATAAAATGTGTGGTTTTCTGACAAATCACTGGGATGATATGAGGACTGAAATCACTAAATAATGACATACATTTGAATTACAGACTTCATATCTTTCAGAAAAATGCATGCTAAGACAAATCCTATTAGTCTAGCAACTATCTAAGTTTTTAAGGACAATATTTAAAATCTGTCCCTATTTTTGGGCCTTTTTCTACCCATTATATCAGGCTCTATCCAGATTTCTTGCACTAAGAACTTGACAGATACGGGTACAAACAGAGCTTGTGATGTTAGTATTATTCCAGTCTTTGATGTTAGATAAGAGTGCTCTTCTCGGCCCCTGCAATGTGCCCAGAGTTGCCTTCTTTTGTAATGCATACAGTATGTATTGGTAGCATATGTAAGTTTAACTGATAATTCTTTTTTTAGTCCAGTTGCGCTGTACAACTATTGGAACTGTCTGGGTATCTTTGTTCCACATTACTCTTCTTTCTGCTTGCTTGCTTGTTTCACATCTGTCCAGTGTGGAACCACCTATACAGATGAAGCCTGGCTGGATATATAACTCTGCATTCATTAGATTTGTGATAATCAGCATTGCTTCATCCATTTTTACTTCTAGATGAAAGCTGTATTCTAAAATGTAGTTTTATTTTGCTCAGGTATTGTTGACAGTTTGCTGGTGACCTTGTTTATCGTGTGCTATTCCCCGTTATCATACCACTTTATTGTGCTTCACCGTATTCCTGTTTGTAAATTTATATGAACTTTTAAGTATTTGTGACCATCCTTCCTGTAGTTTATGTTGTGCTAGGCTGATTTATTTGACCTTTAGCATTTTCAATGTTCTTGTATGTCACCCAATTCTAGTTTTTAAAGACGCACTGAAACCATTTCAAGAGGTGTTACAAGTCAGTAGATGCTGAGTCAACATGTTTTAGTTTAGATAAACTTTTGAATTACTTCAGGTTCTAAATGCAGTGAATGTAAACAACTTAAATAGTAAATACTTAGCTTTAAATTTCTGCATGTAACATTGTATAAATGTAGAGAATGCTGGAACCTAACAATAATTTGTGTATTTATCAAGGATCTGAGATTTTTACTGTACACGGGAGCTTTGAAGTTCAACACAGCTAGTCATGAAAACAATATTAATATATGTAATTTCTTGTTTGGCAGCAGAAGGGTCTAACGAATTCTAAGACTTGATGCTTTTTATGAACAAGACATGCAGTAAATGGTGTGGAATCAATTAATGTGATAAAGACCGAGATAAAAATGAAAACATATATACAAAGTACTGCAGCAGTTAACACCACTGTCTCAGGATGCTTTGCTTCCAGTCCTTTTGTAAACTGAGATACTTTCTATGTGGTGTCTGCATGTCCTTCCTGCTGCATAACAGGATTGTGCTAGATGGTCTAGTTTCTTCCCTCCCAAAGACACTGTGCTGGTGAATTGGTGATCTATAAATTCTAAATTGCTCAAGCCATATGTGAGTGACTGTGGGCGGCCATGGTGGTGCAGCGGTTAACGTTGTCGCCTCACAGCAAGACGTTCTCTGGTTCGATCCTCGGCTGTGGTGCCTTCTGTGCGGAGTCTACATGTCCTCCCTGTGGTCATGTGGGTTTCCTCCGGGTGCTCTGGTTTCCTCCCACATCCCAAAGACATGCTGTAGGTGGAGTAGACACTCTAAATTGGCCCTAGGTGTGAGTGTGTGCGTGTGTGAGTCTTTCGTGGAAGGTTGGGTGCCGGGCTGGCATCTCGACACTGTAAAACTCTACTGACAATCATGAGTGGACAGGTGGACACTGTGGCGACCCCTAACCAGGAAAAGCCGAAAGAAGAAAAAGATATGTGAGTGACTGTGAGGGGATGTAGAAATAGGAAATGATTTTTTTCGGCTAGTCCACATTTAGTGTGAGGTGATGTTTACAGGATTAACCTATTCTTGTGGTGGTGTTATAACTGGTGGCTTTGCAGCTGCCCGCCCCTACTGTAAATTTGATCTGGGACACCCCTCCCAGTTTAGTGTTCACTCTACTTAACACAGAGAGAACATTTGAGAAGGCCAACCCACTTCCTCTCTCCTTGCATTTTACTAAAAAAAAAATAAATAAATAAAAAATAAAAAAATTGCATTTTATTCATCTGCTTTTACTGTGTGCGTGTTTCTTCCTACCTTATTACCTTATTTTTGATTTTGCCTCTTCTTAAAAGTACTCAATTGTATTTATTCTGCTGCATTTATTACTGCTTGGTGTAGTAGCCTGATTAAATTGTAACTGTTATTCTAAGCCTGTTGGTTTAAGTACTTGGGATTCAGACCATTTGTTTTACATTAAGAAGGTTTGTGGTCTGCACTGTTGTGGCAGGACAGGTAGCTTACATCCTTCTAAGTTGGTAACTGCTGATTGAAGGCTCAGTGTCTTGCTCAGTGTCTTATTCTAAAAGTGTATTAGTTCTGGTTTAAGCACTTGGGCTTCAGGCCAGTTATTTTACATTAAGAAGGTTTGGGGTCTGCACTCTTGTGGGAAGAGAGGATAGATT
The DNA here is from genome assembly GCF_019279795.1 of Protopterus annectens. Classification (NCBI taxonomy): domain Eukaryota; kingdom Metazoa; phylum Chordata; order Ceratodontiformes; family Protopteridae; genus Protopterus; species Protopterus annectens. The sequence goes on from NC_056745.1 coordinate 486,791,776, forward strand.
CTACCCTTCTGAGCTGGGAATTTCTGGTTAAAGGCTTATTGTGCCTGCTTATTTGAACTGTTACTTTCTGAAATTGGTGCACTTTGTTTGCTGTAGCATAGACTATATTCAGGCCTGCTGAATCTAGCTTTGTTTGTATAACTTGAGCACTAATCCAGGCCATCTTTTTAGGAGAAGGTTCCGCTGCAGTGTGCAGTTAGAACTTGTCTGATCGAAGACTGCTGGAAGGGGGCTCAGTTTTTAGCTTTTTATTGGTTAATTGATTTAAATTAGTTTGCTTATTTGCTACTGTTATATTTAAAAAAAAATACACTTTATGCATCGCCGCTTAGCTAAGGTTAAAATATTCCCGGCGCCATAAAGTCTGCTCTTCACATTTTCCCTTAGAACCAGCCAGTTTTTTTTTTAGTTTTAGCACTCAAATCTGTTTCTTTGAGCTCACCACTTGTTCAGAATTCATTGTAAACACTAAATAAGCTACAAATTACTACAGCACTCAACTTTCCTCACTTGTCTAGAGGAAAACAGTTTTTAGTACTTAATAAATAAGCACCTATCCAGGCATGGGTCAGCTCCCAGTGTTTTCTCCTGTCTACCTGATGAATCTGGGCATCTTGGGGAAATGCAGCAATTGCCTCATGTACACAGACCACCCTCTCCTCCTAAAACCCAACACTAAAACCTGTGAGAGATGCACTTATATAGCCAAACTGGAAGCAAAGCTCTCTTCACTCAAGACAGGACTAGACAGTCAAGAGGAGAGGGTAAACACTTGCACCACACCACATTCATCATATAGCCCCTCAAAACCTACACCACCAAAACACACGCACAGAAATACAAAACACACACCTACATTCATGGAGGCTGTCAATAAAAATCTGCCCAAGCAACAAAGACCTCCAAAGCAAAAACGCATGCAACCTCCACCCCCCAACACAACCCAAATGACACGTAGCCCACAAACTTAAGTGTGCCACCCAACCACAGCCCATAAGGCATAACAACGTACCCAACACTCTAGTCATAGGTGACTCTATAGTCAGGCACACTGATGTTCCACTCACCAGGCTAAACAAGGAGAAAGTTACTGTCAGCTGCCTGTTGGGTGTCAGGATTCGCCACATAATGCACGCACTCAGGTCACTCTACAACAAGTCTAAATATGACTGTCATTGTCTATGTTGGTGTGAATGACCTGAATTGTACCTCCCTAGACTACATGAAAAGAGACATGGAGGAGCTCTCCAATCTTGTAGCCCAGGTAGGTAAGACCCTAGCCCTGAGTAGCATCCTGCCATCACCCAGAATGATACCACAGTACAAGGACAAAATGATTGACTTCAACAATTGGTTAAGCTTCTGGTGTCATTCTAAGGGGATCCAGTATCTGTCTGCCCGGAATGACATGATTGACAGACCATGATGGTTTGCCAGAGATGGCCTGCACCTGTCGCCCTTGGGATTCTGGATACTATCTAAGGCTCTTTTCCACCCTATAGTGCCTTTTTAGGCAAGGTTCAAATGACAAATTCACCACCGTAACCGGTACAAGCAAGTAAAATCTGAGGGTAATGCTACTCAATGCTAGAAGTCTAAACCTCAAAATGCACTCACTTGAGGCACTCCTTAAAACGGAGAATACTGACATCTGTGCAGTGACAGAGACCTGGTTCAAGGCTCCTGAGAGCACCCCTGCATTACCAGGCTATAATTCATACCACACCTTTCAGCCACTTATCCTGGACTGAAACACTAAAGGCAGAGGGGTGGGGTGTCCATATTCATTAAGGATATCCACACCTCCAGGCTAGTTGCTCAGCATAATGCATCTGAGAGTATCCAAGTGAACTAACTCTGGGCAAGACAGCAATCCAAATTGTAGCTTGCTACAGATCCACCACCATGCCCCAGGATTCCCACTCCTCATTTCTTGATACACTGGAAAATATTAGGGTACAACCTAACACCCTAATAATGGGTGATTTCAACTACCCCACCATTAACTGGGAAAACTACTCATGTACCAACTCTTTCACTCAATCTTTTCTGGAATTCATAAATTCCAATGCCTTGGATCAACTTATCCACACCCCCACCAGGGGCAGCAATATCCTAGACCTGGTCATTACCAACATGGGTGGCCGGTGTTCCACACCAGAAGTCAGTTCCTCATTGGTCAGATCCGACCACAGGCTAATCACCCTAGACATCCACATCCCACCCCCACCCCGCATCAGGGAAACCACAGTAAAAAGTTTCTCCAAAGCCAACTTCACGCTTCTTAAGACAGAAGTGACAAACTTCACGACAACCATGCAGATGGACAATTGAGGTACGACTGCTGAATCCTACACAAATGCACTTTATAAGCACTTACATGAGTGCATGGTTTGTGCTATCCTTAACAGAACCAAGATGTTATCCTCCAAAAAAAGAAGCCAATCTGGTGTCCCCTGCCATAAACAAACTATACAACAGCAGAAAGAAACTGCTGCAAAAAAGTGTAAAATCCCATGATTGGAGGAACTCCCTTGTCAGCCTCAGTAAGAAGCTGAGATCCCACATAAAACCCTCCAAAGCTAGTTACGAAAACAAAATCGCCATTGTTTCTAAAGACAACCACAAAGCATTCTATAGCTATGTCAAGAATCTCAATGACAACACTCAGATCTGCTCTGTGTTACAGCACAATGACACTAAATATACAGAACCAACTGATATTGCCAACATCCTGGCAGATAGGTTCAGTGCTAACTTTACCCCCCTCTCACCCCCTAAAGGACCCATCTATATACCGGAAGAATGCAAAGTTCCTGTAATTACTGCTGCACAGGTAAAAACCACACACTCCAAAGCCAAGAACATAGGACCTGACAACATCCCAGGCTGCATTCTACACGAACTACAGAATGAACTGGCACCCCACCTAGGTACCATGTTCAATTATAGCCTCACCTCAGGCTTTGTGCCCACTGAATGGCGCACAGCAACGGTTATCCCACTCCACAAAAGGGGATCCAGCATGGACCCCGAGAACTACCGCTCCATTAGCCTGACGAGCCTGGTCTGCAAAGCCATGGAACGTATCATCATGGAACTTATAAACAAAGACATTGGTAATCTCCAAACTCTGGACCCCACTCAGTTCGGGTTTGTAAAAGGCAGATCATGTCTCGTAAACCTGATAGACTTCTTTGAAGCAGTCACCAAAGCCGTAGATGAGGGTAAGGTGGTTCACACAGCCTATCTAGATCTCAACAAGGCTTTTGACACCATCCCCCACTCTGGAATTATAGATAAACTCACTAAACTAGATATAAATTCCTATGTCACAAGATGGGTTGCCAACTGGCTCACTGACAGAACCCACACTGTGAAAGTAGCAGACTCCAAATCCGACTTCAGACCAGTGACAAGTGGAGTACCACAGGGTTCAGTACTGGGTCCTCTCCTGTTAGCCTGTACTTCAGAGAAGTAGATACCAAACACAGAAGGTCTTTGGCTAAGGAAGTTTAGAAATGACTGCAAACTAGGAGTCATAATCGAAACACCTAACGATGTGGACATCCTACAAATGGGCCTCACTGAGACAGATGCCTGGTGTCAAAGCCATGGCCTTAAGCTCAATGCCAAAAAGTGCATTGTCATCCCTTTTGGTAAAAACTCTGTACCCATGAACTACCACATAGACGGTAGTCTACTTAACACCGAAAGTGTGATACGAGACCTTGGGACACAGGTGGACACTAGTCTCTCCTTTGATAATCAGATCGCCGCAGTAGTCAGAAAATCCTTCTACATGTCACACATCATCACAAAAGGTTTCTCATCCAGGAAAAACGAGGTCATTGTTCCCCTCTACTCATCACTCATTAGACCCATTATAAAGTACAACACCCCTTTTGGTATGTAACTCACACAACATCTACAACTACTGGAAAGGCCGCAGAAATACCTCACAAAGAGGATTACCGGCCTCAAACAGATTCCCTACGCAGACCATTTAAAAAAACTCCAGCTTTACTCTGTCGCATATCGCCTACTCAGAGGCGATCTCTACCTAACATACAAAGCTATGTCAGACTCAGAGCTGTTGGACATGCACCACTTAAAGAAATCCCAATCCCTCTGAGCTACATGCTCTAGGGACCTAAACCTTGTCATCACAATAAACAGAACTTGCTGGAGGGATAGATTCCTGTCCCAGAGACTTCCCATACTCTGGAACAAACTACCTATCTATATCAAACAAAGCTCCTCATTAGCACTCTTCAAGAAAAATCTTGATGATTGGATGGGAAATAGGAAGTTCACCCCGGGGATCACTTCTGTGGCTCTGCTCAACAGGGGCACAGTAAAATAATTTTCTTGGGTGGCAAAAGCCAGGGTACCTTTTTGGCTAGGCTTATATAGACCCTAGAGCCAATAGCCTAGTACCTACCTATGAATCTATGAACTATCAAATCTTGGCAGTAAAGACATTTAATATTAGGTGAGTTATGTATGTACAGATTTATTATAGTGATGTTACTCTGCGTTAGTTACAGGAGCTATAGTCTAAGCAAATAGTATTCTCACACAGTGTAGCTGGTAAGGGAGTTGTCATGAGAGAAGTCCTACTTGTAGTGGTTTGTTTTACTGTTGGTGTTCCATCAGAATTTGGAAGTACTAGCAGTTATAGCCTGTGCTGAGTGTTGTTTTCATATGCACTGCCTGCTTCTGTTAACCTGTTGTTGACACTCAAGAGCCAGATGCCTTTTGTAATATGATACCCATAAGTGTCTGGCCACTCTGCATGGTTGATTAATTCGATTTTCATAGCTTTCTGTAGTTATTCCATTGTGTGTGAGTATGGTAGTCACTTTACACTGCATGACATTAACCTTTGTATTGATGAGCAGTGGTCTATTCAGCCACAGCAATGTCCATGCAGCAGAAAGGATCATGGGAAGATGGAACTGTATCTGTATGGGGTTGCTGAAAACAAAAGGATCATGTTAGTTATATGACTTTTGCTTGTTTGAGATTCTTTATAGCAGATCTTTAAGAAATAACTTTCTTCACTGGGTTACAATATTTGTGCTGATGTGCTTTGACACTTTTTTTTTGCTGTGACATGCAGTTCATAGGTTCATAGATTAGTACTAAGCTAATTAAGCCTAGCCAATTATCCCTTGTGAGACTCAAATCCTGCACTTTGTGTTTGTATGGCAAACACCTTAACCATTAGGCCACCTTCCCAACACCCTTCAGTGTTGCAGAAAACGTCAGAGTAATCCTGATCTTACAGTGTTTGTAAATATGTGGCGTGTTTTTGATATATCAATTTGTGTTGGCCCTTGTGAAGTATTTTGTATGTATTTAAAGTACATGAGCATTTTAAGGTGATACAACAATGCAGATAATTTGTGTAGATGGGAAGTCCGTGAATTGACTGATTTAACTGACGTCAGTAGTTTGGAAGGTAGTTATTTGGGACAAAGGAACTTCTCAACAAACCTTGTTATGGTGCTACACATCCGTTCAAGGAGAAAAACAATGGCTGCTTCTCTGTCTGCAAAGATTTTCTGTGAAATTATATTTATTTTAATTCATTTCATTTCAGTATTGGATCTTATTATTTAGTGTGAATCAAATGTGTCTATTGCATGCTAAAAACTAGTCAGAACTAGGCCAGGGACCTGTTCCATTTCATTTTAAAATGAATGCATTTGTGCTTGTCAGCTTTAAGAGATTACAAACATAAATTATTATGTTTAATAGTTCTATGCCACTACCTAGTCAGACAGCAGAAATGCTTTCCAGTTTTAAAGAAGTGATGTGCCTTTGTTTTTATTTCTGTGAATGCAATCAGTCAAGCAAACAGCAGCAAGATAGATTGCATAATGACAGGGAAATGAAAGTTACGTAAAAGTGTTTCATCTGAGGGAAACTTGAAAACTGCTTCAAATTACATAATAATAAGGATGTGTTAGTTTATTTTTTCAGTCATACCTAACAAAGTTGGATAAGAGTATTTCAAGAACATCACTTTAGTACAAGTGTACAAATGTATGTTATAATGTAGTGATGTTACTGTTTCTTATGCATTGGAAGGGTAACTATCTCCCCTTGATCCCTTCTGCCTTCATTGATTACCCCTACATATGGTGTTATTTTGGAGGGTGTGGGCAGTTCCAGCATCCCCCCCATTACAAACTATAAGAGGAAGTAGTATACCAAGACACTTCACTGCTAAAAAGAAGCTGACACATGCCCATTAAAAAATATCGCCAGGAAGTCAATGTTATCTGAGAAGTGAGGCAAGAAATCAGACGAAAACAAAATGCTGCTGCTTTTATGGATCATGGCAAGGATCGCAAATGTCTCTGAAACATGACATACAAAACAACAACATACTAATTGGTTGCAGTTCTTATATTCAGTCAGTATAATATTCTAATTTAAGTATGTGAGTTTGTATATATTGTATATCCAGAGCTTCTTGCTACAAAGATTACATTAGTTTCCTTTCACAGACAGAGACCCACACGTTAGACACTCAGATAAACACACACACACACACACACACACACACACACACACACACACACACACACACACACAGGGATATGCATTGAATGACCTGGGCATCATGACGAATAGCACATCACCTTTCATCCACCAAAAAACACACATATATACAATATATACGTTTATGCATACATAGATATATGCATGTATGCAGAAACAACCATGGTATTGTGATGAATAGCATATTAGCCCTACCACAGTTATGCATGCATGCTCGCACACAGTACAGGGATATGAAATGGCTGCTCAGGGCATCTTGATAAATAGTACATTTCACAGTGAATATATTTCTAGTTGTTCAAATGGATTCTGCTGTTTGTACTTATGTAGGGTAAGCGAAATGCTGAGCTAACAACTATGTATGTATCTAGTTCACTACTGTGTATTTCTATCATTTGTTCTTGCTCATGCATATACTGCTGTATGTTGACCCATTTTGTAATTGAAAATCCCCACTCCCAGTCACCTCACATGAGATACCCCCAACCATTCTGCCACCATCTGTCATTGTGGAGCAAGTCCTCACTGTGCTCTTTAAGGCCAAGAACACTGCTTTGATGGGCTGTGATAATATCCTAGGATGCCTCCTGAATAGCATGAAAATATGACCCGTCATGCCTGATAGAATCTCTGTTTAACCATATCCTTCAGACACACTTTGTGACAAAGAAATGGACCCAGGGAACTGTAGACATATAAATCTGACTTGTCTCATGTGCAAGGCCAAGGAAAAAATAACCATGGATGTGATAAACAATGATTTAGGAAGCCTACAGACATGGGAGCTTACTCAGTTTGATTTTGACAAAGGCAGGACATGCCTACTTAACCTAGTGGACTTCTTTGAGAAGGTCGCTAAAGCTATGGACAGAGGCAAAACATTGCAGACTGCCTATCTCAACCTGACCAAGGAGTTTGACACTATACTCACTTGGGCAATGTAAATAAACTCAATGGTTGTTGGAATTCATAAATTCCAATGACCTGGGTCATCTAATCCATAGTCCCACCAGGGGCTCCAATATCCTAGACCTGGTCATTACCAACATGCGAAATCAATGCTCCACACCTATGATCACCCCCTCGTTGGTCAGGTCTGACCATAAGCTAATCACCCTTGACATCCACATGCCTCCCACACCCCCCAGTAAGGAAACCTCCTTAAAAAACTTCTCCAAAGCCAACTTCATGCTACTCAAGTCAGAAGTGACAAACTTCATGACACCCATGCAGACAGGAACTGAAAGTTCGACTGCTGAATCCTACACTAAGGTACTGTACGACCACATCCACTCGTGCATGAATCGTGCCATCCCAAATAGAACCAAGACACTCTCTTCCAAAAAAAGGAAGCCAATCTGGTGGTCCCCTGCCATAAACAAACTTTACAACAAAAAGAAGAAACTGTTGCAGAAAAGAGGAAAATCCCAGGATGCAAAAAATTCCCTTACCAGCCTCTGTAAGAAGCTGAGATCCCTCATAAAGTCCTCCAAAGCTAGTTACAAAAATAAAATTGCCAAAGATTCCAAAGACAACCACAAGGCATTCTATAGCTATGTAAAGAATCTAAATGACAATGCTCAGATCTGCTCTGAGCTACAACAGAATGGTATTAAATATACTATTGCCAATAACCTGGCAGATCAATTCAGTGCCAACTTCACCCCCCTCTCATCCTCTAAAGGGCCATCTCAATACTAAAAGATTGCCAAATTCCGGTAATAATGGCCACACAGGTAAAAAATGCACTCTCCAAAGCTAAGAATACAGGATTCATGGGACCAGGCGACATCCCGGGCTGTATATTACATGAACTCCAAATTGAACTGGCACCTCACCTAAGTGTCATGTTTAATCATAGCCTCACCTCAGGCTTCATGCCCACTGAGTTGTGCACAGCTACAGTTATCCCACTCCACAAGGGAGGATCCACCTTGGATCCTGGGAACTACCATCCCATCAGTCTGACGAGCCTGATCTGCAAGGCCATGGAACGTATTATTACGTAACTTATAAACAAAGACATTGGCAACTTTCAGACACTGGACCTCACCCAGTTTGGGTTCGTGAAGGGCCAGTCTTATCTCCTGAACCTGATTGACATCTTTGAATCAGTCTCCAGAGCTGTGGACGAAGGTAAGGCGGTCCACACAGCCTATTTGGACCTCGCCAAGGCCTTTGATACCATCCCCCACTCTGGAATCATAGATAAACTTACTAAGCTGGGCATTAATCCCTACATCACTCGATGGGTTGCCAACTGGCTTACTGACAGAACCCACACTGTAAAAGTAGCCGACTCCAAATCCAGCTCCAGACAAGTGACAAGTGGAGTACCTCAGGTTTCAATCCTGGAACCGCTCTTGTTTGGCGTCTACTTCTCTGACGTACAGACCAACACTAAGGGACTCTGGCTAACAAAGTTCGCAGATGACTGCAAACTGGGAGCCGTTATTGAATCCCCAAATTATGTGGATACTCTACAGAAGGGCCTTACAGAAACAGATGCTTGGTGCCAGAGCCATGGGCTCAAGCTCAATACCAAGAAATGTATAGTTATCCCCTTTGGGAAAAAATATGTACCTGTAAATTATCACATAGGTGTCAGCACACTAAACACTAAAATTGTGATAAGAGACTTAAAGACAGCAGTCTCACCTTTGATAACCACATCGCCACAACAGTCAGGAAATCATTCTATGTGGCACACCTCATCACTAAGGGCTTTTCATCCAGAAAAAAGGAGGTCATTGTCCCACTGTACTCATCCCTCATTAGACCCATTATAGAATACAACCCTGTTTGGTATGTACCTCTCAAGACACTGTACTCATCCCTCATTAGACCCATTATAGAATACAACCCCCTCTTTGGTATGTACCTCTCAAGAAACTGCAACAACTGGAAAGGCCACAGAAATACCACACAAAAAAATCACAGGCCTAAAGCAGATGCCTTTTGCTGACCATCTAAAAAAACTCCAGCTATACTCTTTCGCATATCATCTACTCGGAGGCAATCTCTGCTTAACATGCAAGGCCATGTCAAACCCAGAGCTGTTGGACATGCTACACTTAAAGAAATCCCAATCCCTCAGAGCCACATGCTCCAGGGATCTAAACTTTGTCATCCCAATGAACAAAACATGCTGGAGGGAGAGGTTCCTGACCCAGAGACTCCCCAGACTCTGGAAAAGACTGCCCATACATGTCAAGCAAGAGCGCCTCTTTGGCCCTCTTCAAAAAGGAACCTTGACGATTGGATAGGAGATAGGAAATTCACCCTGGGGATCATGTCAATCGCCCTGCTAGGCAGGGGTCCAGGGAAGTAAATATTGTGGCAAGAAATATCCAGTGAATTGTTATGGCTGGGCTTGTATAGGGCCTAGGGCCAATAGCTTAGTACCAACCTATGAACTTACAGAATTAGGCATAAACTGATATGTTACAAAGTATAGCCAACTATCTCACTGGTAGGGTACAATAAATTAGGATAGGGGAATATTAGCTCGTTTTGGCATCTACTTCTCTGAATTCAAAGCAAATGTCAAGGGCTTCTGACTGACCATGTTTACAGATGATGGCAAGCTAGGAATGGTCACTGAATCCTGTAAACAGTCAAATATCCTTCAAGAGGGCCTGATGCAGACAACTGGTACCAGTGCCATGGATTAAAACTCAGTGCAAAAATGCATTATAGTACTCTTTTGGAAAGATGGCCACCCCTGAAAATTAGCAAAATGATCACATTGATAATACACCCCTAAAAAGTAGCCCCAGTAATCAGGGATCTAGGAACACATGTTGACAGTAACCTGACCTTGACCACCATGTTTCTTAATGTGTGAAAATCATTCTACATTGCACAGTGTATAACTAAGGGCATGTACCTGACCAGGCACTTGAAACAGCTTGAGAAACCAGAGAAGTTCATCACAAAAAAGAATGCAGGGAGTAAACATGTCCTATGCAGACTGTCTCAAAGCCCTGTCATTGTACTTGGTCCATTACAGACTGCTGCATGATGATCTTTGCCTAGTTTACAGTGCACGCTCTGATTCTGCGCTGACTGATTTGTCGCACATCCTCAAAACAAATAGCATCAGAAATGCCCATTCTTAGGACCTAAATCTTATCTTTGCCATAAACTAGACATGTTGGAGGAACTGATATTTGTCTCAAAGATGACTGCTTCTCTGGAACATGTTTTCCATCCACGTGAAACAAATCTCATTCTTAACCCTTTTAAAATGCATCTTGGACCAACTGATAAATCTCAAATTTACCCCTGGTTTGGCACCTCTGTCCCTAATGGACAGGGGTAGCCTGTGAACACTTGATGCGTACAAGCCTACATCATAACTTAAAATTCCTTGGGATATTGACACATATTAGCGCTATTTTGGTAAATTTAGGGTAAGCTTGCTTGGGCTTAATATGACCTTTGGGCCAATAGCGTAATAATCAGCTATGAACCTATAAAATGTTCCAGTGTTTAGGACGATTTCATTTACCCTGTTGCTTTAACATAATTTTTTGAGTCTGTTCCAGGCATTAGCTATTTTGTCATAGAATCAGTTATCACATCTCATTCCTATAGAATTTCCTACACGTCTGTTAATTCTTTTGTACTGTTTGAAAACCCCAAACATTCTCAGAGGAAATAAGTCAGTAAATAAATAAAGTATCACTCCTTCCCTCAAAAAATAATTAAAAAACCATAGCACAAGCAGGTAAATATACACACATGCCCACAGGCAATTGAGGAGACTGACAGATTACATAAACGGAAGAAATATATTAGCACAGTAAATTTTAAAAAAATCATTTGTTTCAGTACTTCCCTTCTATTTCATTCCAAGCATTTAAAAATATAGAGCATGTCCAATCCCCCTGTATCAGTGATTTCCTCAGATAAGTAAAACGCAAAAAACAGTTTTCCATGAACTTTTTCCCTGTAATAAAAGTCCATTGTCATCTCTATTATCTGCAGCTACGTGTCTCAATGAACATCTCCATACCTGATATACACACTACCAGTACTTCCCACCTATGTCTACAGAACCTTCTAGTTCTCTGATAAACTAGAACTAGTTGCACTTGCTGACTTAATGCATTTCAATGTTTTTTTTAATAAGTGACCATAATTTCACTGTTTCATAATATTTGGTTTACTAAAAAGTTTACTCTTTTACCTAGGTACCTTCACCTCTTTGTGCAGTTCCATCCTTGTGTGGGAGTTCTTACAATGGGTATGAAATCCCCTGTGAGATGTAAACAGTGGCATGGTGGATTGTATAATGGCAACAGTACCAGAGTTCATTGGATAGCTTCAGAATTACGTATGGTGTATATATGGTCTAAAATGACCAATTATTAAAGTGTAATTCAGTCTTTAATCTGGAAAATGCTTGCTGATAAGTTCCCAAGTGGTCAGTATTTTTGGCCTTAAGTATACAGCTTACAATCCCTGAAGCCCTCAGCTCATGCTTTCTGCTACTGTCATTGCACAACTATGTTCAGGAAGGGAATGCAGTTGTGAAAAAGATATCTTTTTGGCAAAACTAAGTTGTCAATTTCTCTTTATAACCTATGTGTCATTCAGTTCAGAAAATAATTCTGATGGTTTTGAAAAACCCAGTTAACAGTAGCAGTAGTAGCAAAGGCAACTTATTCAGTTTCACTTAATACTGATGAGGATCATTCCTAGATAAAAAAATCATAGCCAAAAGAAAAACAGAATTAGTGGCAAAGCTTTTAAAATGGCTACCACAGATAGCAACAGGAAATGGCTGTTTCTAAACTGTATACTGATAAAGGCTAACAGGAAATACATTCTGAACAGTTAGTTCACTGTGGTTACCAGTTTCTTGTATGAATTACATGCAGGGGAGCGCTGAATATGAATCCAGTGCACAAAGGTAACATTGATAGCGTATTAGTTCATTTAAAAAGAAAACAGAAATGCTAAAAGTGTTGAACCAAATGATGTATAGTTGCTTCTTCAGTCAGTCAAAGCATGTTCTAAGACACTAAAAGCCACTATAACCAGTCAATGACTGTAATGAAGGTTATGAGCAGTTAGCAAGCTGCTTGTTATCGTCCAGGACATACATCTGGAGTATATCTCATTATTAGGAAAGTTCCTAATTTTGACTCTTAAAAAGTCTATGTTCCACACAGTTCCATCTAAAAAGCATCTATCATACATTCAGTGTTACGATTTTACTCCATGGTAAGTAATACTGAATCATATTGATTTGTCATAATAATGTTTTCTAAGTACAGAATAACATATTTTATCCATCCAGAGAGTTTCCTAGTTGAAGATGTTAGTGTGCTACTAGTAAGTGTTCCAGATTTTCCCCATTTGCTAAAATTACGAGAGGCAATGTTCCACATTTTGGAGCTGGAAAGTTGAGAGCTATGGTTCAAGGTTTGATTCCATCAGCTTCCATTTGCCTGCTGTAAGACTTTGAACAAGTCACTTAACTAGATAGTGATCCTCAGTTGAGTTTGAAAAAGGTCACTGCTTTACTCCAGTTAACAAAAACAAAAATAATAAAAATATACATATATATCTATATCCATGTATAGCTAAATAAAATGTGAGCTTATTCACAAGTACTAGAAACCATTCGGATCTGTCCCTTGATTATAATTGATGTATTTTTTCTTGAACAGTATAATAGTGAACTCACCAATCAAGTACCATTTTAAGGTTCACCAGAAACGAACGACCAATTAGAATAATTACGTTTATTCCACAAGTAACAAAATACGTATTGTGAGCGCTTTCATATAATAAAATATATTTCATCAGACAAAGATCCAACACATTCTGTTCATATTAAACTTTCAAGTAATGGTGTCATCTCCTTTATCTAATTAATTACTTTCCAATCAAACAATGCATATTGCAAACACCACATTCACTAACATCAACAATTAAAAAATAAAACTTATTATGTCCCTGTTGCCCTCAGCAGTCTACCTACTATACACATGTATATATACTTATATAAAATACTTAAAATGCAATTATGAAATTCATATACATCTATTATATATATCTCTCCTATTCTATACTATATACACGCACATGTTTTTTTAGAATCTTAGAAAATATATACATTTTTTATAGTGAATTGATATTTGATTATAGTGTATTTAATGGTTAAGTTAATTATATTAGGTTAATTAATTTATATAAAATAATGTATAAAAATTTCATAATTGCATTTTAAGTATTTTATAGAAGTATATATACATGTGTATAGTAGGTAGGCTGCTGAGGGCAATAGGGGCATAATACTTTATTTTTTAATTGTTGATGTTAGTGAATGTGGTGTTTGCAATATGTATTGTTTGATTGGAAAGTAATTCATTAGATAAAGGAAATGACATCATGATGACACCATTACTTGAAAGTTTAAAATTAACTGAATGTGTTGGATCTTTGTCTGATGAAGTATAATATTTTATTATATGAAAGCGCTCACAATACGTATTTTGTTACTTGTGGAATAAACGTAATTATTCTAGTTGGTCGTTCATTCCTGGTTTACCTTCCGACACAGTGCTTCGTTGTTTTTTAGTTTGTTTTTCTATTTTTTATCATTTTAAGGTTGAATTTCTTCCTATTTTATTCCTATAAATAAATAAATAATGACTTTAATGGAAGAATAGATTCTAATGCCCGTTTCATGCACATACATTACATACACATAGCCTCATAACTTGGAGTTTTTACCATATTGATTTGAAACTTAGAACCTAAGCATTTATTTGGGCAGCGTTGTTAGTTATAAAATCCAGTCAAAATACAGATTCTTGTATTTACAAAATCCCCTTTAAACTATGTGTGAAAATCTTGCTTCCTGTGCTACCGAAAAAAACACCATAAAAATAGTATGATAGACTTTTGATGCAAAACTATTAATCTGCATTTAAACTGACAAATGCAGAATTCTAAGTATCCAAATATTCAGACATGTAAGCCAGTAACTTATATTCTACTGTATGTAGTTTACTTTAGTTGTACATTGTTTATGTAAGGATTTATATATATTTCTTTTTTGTCATCTGTTTAATCTTCTTCTTTCGGCTGCTCCAGTTAGGAGTTGCCACAGCGCATATCATTGGTCTGCAGAATAATTGGCAGTGGAGGTTTTATGGTGTCAAGTCACCAGCCCTGTCCCCAACCTTCACAGAAAGCACACATATGCACACCCTCACACCTGGGGCCAATTTACAGTGTCCAATCCACCTGCAGCATGTCTTTGGAATGTGGGAGGAGAACGGAGCACCCAGTGTAAACCCATGCATTCACAGGGAGGACTTGCGGACTCCACACAGAAGGCACCTCAGACGAGAATCAAACTGGGAAACCTCTTGCTGTGAGGCAACCGCTAGCTGTTGAGCAGTAATTAAAAACAATACTTTCTTCTGAGCTGTTTATAAATATGATTGTTTCATTTCAGATGCAAACCAAATGTCATTTTTCTACCTCAAATGAAGATACTGTTCTCACACTTTGGTGTCATCTTCTACACTTTTTGCAGTTGATTTATACTCCTATTTGTGAAGTAAGTTTAAAACATGTTGTGGTAATG
Organism: Protopterus annectens; assembly: GCF_019279795.1. NCBI lineage: Eukaryota > Metazoa > Chordata > Ceratodontiformes > Protopteridae > Protopterus > Protopterus annectens. The sequence continues at coordinate 486,806,966 of NC_056745.1, forward strand.
TTTCTTGGGTAATCCTGCTACAGTTATTAGCTGCATTTAATAAGGAACATGTAGTCCCACAACTTTTAACAATTTTGAGAACATTCACGTGCAATAAGCACTACAGATATTTATGCACAGGTCCTAGTGAATGTGGTTGTAACAGTCTGTCTTATTTGCATGCCAAAAGCAGATTTTCCATTTATTATGCAAAATCCCTTTCTAACCCACATGTTTCTGATATTTTACTTTGAGAAATTTCCAAGGAACAAAAATCTAAACAACAGCTATTGAAATCTGCAGTAATGAGCATGCATTTACTTCATCTCATCACTGTAGCCATATCTTCACAATATCTTTGGCATGTAAGAGCTTAAGTTAAAGTGACCGTCAAGTGCACTGATTTGCCTCTTGATAACTGTATTCCCCAGTGATATAATTGAACATTTGGATTTCAGTAGAGAATTTTTTAAAAGTTGCCTTACCAGAGGTAACTAAGCCAATTAAACTGATCACCCTAACCATTTACACCTTTGCTGCATCAAAGCTAGCAGTAGAGACACTGACCACTGCCATTCTATGGAATTAGTGGCTTTTTCTGTAGCATTATTGTTGATTCTATAAATCAACCACAATCTTGTATGGCAGTCAGTGTCATTCTTGCTTTCTAATAATTAACACATAAAGTGGTAAATAAATAGACAAAATGAAATAAATATGTTTGACTATCAGTAATACTGTGGGGATAAGGACTGCAGTTTAACAATCACACACCACCTAGAGGCAGGCATGCAATGGTTGTAATGGCAGATCATTTTGTACTTGTATAGTTCTGCATTCATGCAGTGGGTCTCTGTTTTCCATACCTAAAGTTCCTGCACCATTTCCCACAGTGTTAATTAGAGGATATAGTATAGCAGCAACTCAGAACTTCATCCTCATGGGATATAAACTTGCTGGACCTGCTCCTTTCCTCCTTTACCTTTCAGCCCTCTGGCATCTAGACTGTTACTGACATGCACACATCCCACCCCTATGGCAACATGCTTTTCTTTCTGATGCACACATCCCACCCCTATGGCAGCATGCTTTTTTTCTGATGCACACATCCTACCCCTATGGCAACATGCTTTTCTTTCTGATGCACACATCCCACCCCTATGGCAACATGCTTTTCTTTCTGATGTTACATCTGTATTCCTGAAGTTTTTGATGTTTCCACTTCTCTAATAAAAAGTTGTAAAGTTCACCAGAGTGAATTCAAGTACTCTGCAGTTGAACATGAGTGCCTAGCAATTAACTGTGTTCTTCTTAAACATATATTAATTACAGAAATCAGAGTTTATCACTGTAACTCAATCCTGGAGGTATTATGGATTTAAAAAAATATATATGCTCTCTCCAAATCTATAAACTCCATATCAAGTGCACAAAACATTGTAAACATCCTGTGACCAGCTGCATATCAAAGGCTGGAATGTAGATGTGTTGTTGTGACTCATAATTAAATTGTTCAGAGTACTGAAAATTACAAATAAGTTTAGATGCGTTTCTTGTGGAGAGTAAGACTTACTTTTGAAAGGTGGTGTGCTTGTAGTTTTTTTTTTTACTCTAAGCTGTTCTGAGAACTAAAAATATGCAGGAACTACCTTCAGAAATTACTCTTAGGCAACAAGAAATTAGTTTAAACTACCTGAATAATACAAGATAGTCAAGAAATAACTTAAAAACGTAATTCACTCTGGGAACAAAATAAGTCATGCCAATTTTTTTTTCTTGAACCTTGCCATATGCAGCATAAGATATAAGATGCACAAGTATTCTCTGTAGACTAGACTGTATCAAACTAAAAAGAAAGAAATTCAGAGTCAGTTCCCCTTTCTCAGCCCACACATATTTATCTGCATGTTGACAAAGGCAGCTTTAAATAAATTGGGATTAATTATTTCTACATTGTGTTCTCTGTTAAATTGTGGTACAGTAGTGAAATCCAATGAAAGGAAATGGTCATTTAACTTTTAAAGAGAAATAAATCATTTCTAATATAACTGTATATACATGGCTGAGCTATTACAGAAAAGAGAATGATACTTTGGTAACTCTTCTGTTGTGTTGAAATATTATACCTAAGCTACACAGTCATAAAGTAAGACAAATTTCCATCATCCTTGACAAAGACTTTTAAAAACAATATTGGTAGCAAGATAATATCGTTTAGAAATTTTCTCAACTAAAAATTCTTAATGAATATTCTCAGGTGTCATTTTTTAAGGTCAGTAAAATTTGTTATAAGGGTGATTACGAGATCTTAAACTACATCTAACAATCACATAGTTGAACCAATTTCAAAAATTCTGTGTAATACTAAAACCTGTGTAATAGAGTGGCACAACAATGCAGGGTGCAGTGATTAGCACTTGTGCATCACTTGGTTCTCCAGTTCCTTTCTGTGTCTATGCTAATTTTCTGCCTATTGCCATGGGTATGTGTGTGTGTGACTACTTTCAAGGCTTTTGTTGCCGAACAAATGTCACCTACTCACAGTCAAAGTGTACTTTCTCAGACTGGGCATATCTAAGAATGACATACTATGCAAAGGGCTGAAACTATCTGTTATTCTATGAATACAGTAAAGACATTATGCATTTTTTAACTTTCTCAGTGTTACTTTATTATTATGCACATACCTTACAACTGTACAGATTTTCGCAGAATGTCCAGATTTGAGTCTCATATTTTTGGTCCGTTTTTCATAACATTATGGTTTTCTGGCAAATTAGTGGCAAATAATTAAAGACTGAAGTTAGAAAATAACGATAGACATTTGAGTTTTAGATTTCATACCCTTCAGAAAATTCTTGCTAATGCAAAAACTGTTACTGTGTCGACTTTCTAAGTTGTAATATTTAAAAATTTTCCCTATTTTGGGGCCTTTGTCCCATTTTTATTTATGGCTTTGTTCAGATTTCTTGCTCTAAGATTTGGAGAGTTATGCTTGTAATTCACAGGATCCTTAATGCAAGTATCTATAGATTTATTTTCCAATAGTGTCTTGTTTTATACAAAGGCAAAAATTATATATTACATAAAACGATAAGTACATTATAAACACTGTAAAAGTTTGTATCATATCAGATTTTCACTGGGAAGGTGTTATATGATTTGTCATCACTTTTCACTATTGTCAGAAAGTCAACAAAGGATAGATAGATAGAAAGATAGATACTAATTTATGACTGTATATCTCCAGGAAAAAGATTTTTCAGGTTACTGGATTTATGCCTGAGGCTCCCAAATTCAGATTCAAGAAGTTGTTGCAGTCACAAACTTTACATAAGGTGTGTGTGTGTGTGTTCTTATATATGAATTTGTCAGCAAAGTGAATGCTGTAGGTAAGCATCATAACATTCTTTACTGAGAAGTTTCCTCAAAATTACAGACAATTTCAGAAATATATAGACCTTTATGAGTAAGCAGCATTCTCATATAGCCTTTTGGATGGCCTCTTTTTTGACATTTGGTTTTGGTTCAACAGACATACACGTTTGAAACAGGACAGGTTGTGCACTAAAAAGGAATAGTTTCTGCAGTATTATCATCTCACAATAAATATATGATCATTTTAGTACCTGGATAAATGGGAAGACAGCTTTGATTTTTTCCCCCTGATCATATCAACATATTGGTTGTGATAGTTATAAAACTATAGGCTATATAAAAAGACTTATAAAGTCTAGCAAATCAGAAACAATGAAATAATTATTTACAAGTTACATTAGGCCCAGATTAGATAATAGAATAATATGAAAACTTGCTTGGGTAAAATGGAAAGTGTACAGCAGAAATATTGCAAGGGGATTCAAGGATGCGAAAGTTTAAGTTATTATGAATGATCAAAATATCTGAACATGTACAGTGTCTCATACAGATATTTAAGAGCAGACCTTATTCAGATATATAGGCTATTTAGTACGAGCTACATGTTGAAATGTTTGAGGTTATCAAAGAGTAGTACAGAATTATCAAACAACCTGTGTAGCGGATTATATAAGAATGTAATGTATTACTAATTTGTGAGAATGTAGCCGATGCCTAGAACAGACTATAAATTATATTAAACAAAGTCCTAGTTTAGATATTTATAAGAACAACTTGAATACTTATCATGGGAATAACTATTTTGGTATATTGGCAGGCTAGAAAGGCATTATTGCTCATGCCTGAAATATTTGTATGATAATATGTTTATCATTTTGTGTCATTCTGTCATTGTGTTTTAAGAGTTGTATCCTACAATGCCGCTGTTATTAGGAGTAGTTATTTGGCTTTTGGTATATAAATGTTATAATTAAGTGCTCAGATTTTTGGATGGATTTATCTACATTTTAGGAACCTTTCTACCTATTTTAAATGTCTGCATGTTCAGAGGTATATAGTCAGCTTGGTGGAAAAAGAAATTGTAAACAAAACTCATAACGGGAAGAAATAATGATTTATTGGTACAAGAGATAAAGCCCAAGTCACTAATGAAGAAAAACAAAGATTGCCAACTTCAACAGAAAACTGGTAAATGGTATGACAGATATATTCTTTAAGACTTCATAAGTCATATGTCTTAAGAAAACAGAAAAGGCTATTCTTCAGATATGAGTAGAAACTATAAAGACTCATGGTATGTTTATTTTTTGAAGACTCAGAGGAGTTTGATGAGTATTGTTGGACAACAGATGGCTTGCTAAAGGTTGATACCACTAATAAGGAAACAAGGAAAATAAATAACAGCTGGGTAAGAACAGAAAGGGGTTTACGAATAGTCAGGAATTACCTAAACTGTTGTATTTGTATATGAAAGTAAGATACTATTGTTTAATTTATGACTGAATATATATTTGTTGGTGCTTTTGAAAATAATATAAAAAATGTTCTCAGAACAAAAATATTTAAGTGAGTTCACTGTTATGTATCCAATCCTTTAGATTCCTTTCCTTTAGGAAATTGGGGGTGGTTGGGTATGTATGTCATAGGGAATTAATTTATTTTTTTAACTTTCAGCAAATGAAGGATTCATTATCTAATAATTAGACAAAAATTATAAATATTCAATTTGAAAGTAAATGTTTTTAAAATTACCTCTAAGAGTCTTGTAAAATTTTACTCATTTATTTAATTGTATAGTTTCTTAAAATGATTACTAATATTCTAAATTAGGTAGTCAACAAAATGAGGCATTTTCTCATGAGATTTGATGTTCTTTTGAGCTGAACCCTTAACTGGAAACTAATGCTGGTTATAACTATGTAAAACTGAAAGTAAAAAAATTATGTCATGTGACTATGATATCATACATCTTACCAAGACACTGAGACATTTATAAATTAGTTTACTTCACATTAGATCACTTTAATGAAGTTTAACATTTTACACACTACATTAGTTATAATTAATGTCATATCTATACTATGAGCAACTTGGAGGATTACCAGTAGAGTTAATTGGCATGTCTTTGGTATGTGGGAAGAAACAAAGCTTTCAGTAAAAACCTGCATAGGCAGAGAAAACACATGCAGTTTATCTATAGAAGGTACATCTGCTGGGACCTGAGGTGGAGAATCAAGTGATGTGAGATTCCAAAGTTCACTTCTGTGACCCTCTATTGCTTTTTTTTTATTCGATAAGAATTTTGATTTATGCCACTGTTCACGTTTCCCCGTTTTGATTTTTTGTATATCTTGAAATAATTCTTTTACTAACTTTTCATTGCTGATTGCAGTTTTTCTTATTCTACGACAGAACAGAAGACTATATAAGTCAGTAACAACAATATAGAAGGTAGTTCTAGCTTATTATCTGTAGGCTTATATGTGATAAGAATGTTTAATAAAACCACTGAGCATATGGACATAATTTCCAAGAGTTTTTAAGCATGGACAGAACAATGTATTTAAAGTTTATTAGTTACTTTCAGATTTGAGAAAGGCAGGAGGAAATGTGGGCATCTAGCAAAAAGGTGGATTGATTGTGTGAGAGAAGACCTGCAGCAGTCAGGCATGAGTGTCGAAGAAGGTAGGACAGTGGCATTGAATAGAGAGATGGCAACATTTGACATGATACTGCAATCCCAAGTACAAAAGGGGGTTGATGATTTCATGATGATGATTGCTTACAGAATTATATTCATTTTACAATTAATTTAATTTTTCTGTTATATTCCTCCAGTTACACTTGTAAGAGATTTTGCAAAAAATTAAAATTGTAGTGTCTTTTTTTTTAGTTTCACCATTTACTCAGTTTTTATGTATAACCACACTTACAAAATGGTGCCATGGTAGGTATTGAGCATTGATTTGCTTACAACTGGAAAGCATTATGGGTAAATGAAAACAAATTCTCTTTAGAGGAGGACGTACTTGCATTGTGGCTTTACTGTTTTATAGCCACTTGTATTAGCTTTCAATGTAATGCATTCCATCAGCAAAAACTAGTTGACAGCTTGTCTTCTAGGAATTACACAGCTATTACAGATTCATTTAGCATGGAATTTCAATAGCTGAACATTAATTTCGGTAGCGTGTCATTGCGGGTTCAGTCTTTAATGATGTCATGGCATAGATTTTTTAGCTCTGAGGGAAAAAAAATCTAAGGTAACATCTTCATCAACAAAATAAAATGCAAAAATTAATACACATTTTGCAACAATAACTATCTATAATTTGATATTTTATATGGTAAGGAAATTATATTTAATTTGTTACTTACACTTGACCAATGCACTTTAATTAATATAATTTATGTAGGTATTAGCCTCTTAACTGCTGAATATTTTTAGGTTTGCCTATAGAATGCAGCCTGTTTTTGGCTAGTTTTTTTCTTTGTATGTAACGGTTTTATCTTTGAAGTGTCTTAACATTTTTCATCAAATTTCAAGGAATATTACTTATGTAATTATATACAAAATACCCATTGATTGAATTGTTGCCTTCAAAGTCAAAGAATCAACTACACCATTGCTTTTCTATTGAAAAAAAATATTTTTATTGTTTTGTATTTCAATATATAAAAAGGAAAAAGATGCATCTTATATGCAAACTCATACTCTTTTTAGGTCTGAAATTATATCAGTAGTGCACATTTATGCTTTCTGGCAACTTTCCTTTATTTTTCACTAAATGAAAGTAAAAGCTACATATGTGTCTTCAACTGACGTGTTTATAAATATTTATACAGGCCATTATTAACCCAACCATCATCCAGAGTTCAAATATCAGTAGCTTCAAAGTATTATTTAGAAATTTTCAGGACATGACAGTTCAACTTCTGTTGTATGCTACCTAAGCTAATAGCTTTAGGAAAAGTATACAGCGTAATCTCAAATATCTGCTTGCCTGTGAGAACAAAGAAAAATATGTGCATTTTGCTATGACATAGATGCACGATAGAAACATTTTTGAGGAAAAGCATTTTTAGTTTTTACATTATTAGAGCCCATAAATGATAAACACAGAATATATATTTTTATATATATATATATATATATATATATGAATCCTATCAGTCTGAAAAAGATGCACAATGTACACACATTTTTGCCAAACAAAAAGAAAAAAAGAGCATTAATAAAGGGCCATACCTCTTCTTCTGTTACTGCGGTAGCGTTGCCGCCTCACACTAAGACGTTGTCCTGTTCGATTCTCAGCTAGAGCGTTTTCTGTGTGGAGACATGCGTGAATACGCGTACCTTCATTAAAGGTTGTGCATCAGGGCTGGCAACTCGGTATGTAAAAATCTACTGCCAATCATTAGCGGACCGGAGTTCCGCTGTGGCAACCTCTAACCGGGAAAAGCTGAAAGACACAACAACAACCTCTTCTTCTGGTAGAAATATTACAGAAAATTTCACAGAATAATCTGTTATGATCCTTATCTATAAAACACATATAGCTGATGATTGCAGCTGCAAAGACACATTCACAGATTTACCTTAATGTAATGTACTTTACTGCATATAAGAGCAAATGGGGGGGGGGGGGTCACAAGTCCAATGACAAAAACATTAGTCTTTATGATAAATAACTAGGATTTTTATTTCTGTTTTAGTGATAACTCTAAAAAAAGAAATGTTTTAGGCCATTATTGTATTCAGCATACTGCACACACATTTAGCACAACACTTAGAATGCAATGCACAGAATGTCAGTCTGTTGGAATGAACACCTCTGAATGGATAAATGGATTATATGCAAGAGATCATCTCTCTGCCCCTTTTATTGTCAGTTCATTGCAGTACAAAAGGAACTTAACTATTGCTATTCTACTCCTACAGGGTTCAGACCAGCACTGTACTGAATTTGTCAAAACCATTTTAGTTGTTCCAGCCTATGGCATGTTATGTTGAGCATGTGCTAAACAAAAAAAGAAATATTTTTACTAATAAAATATACAGAATGTTTTCTTTAATGTAATGAACTGACAATTCAGTAGATATGTGTTTTAGACTTTTGTTGCACTTATAATACAGAGAATATGTCTGGCATCATACTCTCAATGGAAATGGAATATAATGGAAAATATAAGACAGTGAGAATGAGCAAGTGAATATGGTAATGGTAACAGAGTATAATGTAAAAATGTTACACTGACTGTGGTAGTGAACAATTCTGACCCCCCCCATCAACTGCCTGTGAAGTCTGCTATTCTATGTATATGATTTCAGTGTGCCTCTATGCTGAATTTGATTATACCACTCTAGTTGCTCCAATCCATGTTATTTATGACTTGTGGCAGAAGAATATACAATATTTTTTTACTTCAGATGCAATGACAACTCAGTAGAAGGCCATGACTGTACTCAACATACTGAGCAGAAGTTTAATACAATATTCACAATGAAAACTGAGTATAATGCAAAATGTCATTCTGTGGTAGTGAACATCTCTGGATATGCTGCATGCATATCAGATCCCCATATCTCAGTCCTCTTTCAGATTTCATGATGAAACTTTTAAATGGTACCTAGGCTATATTCAGTTACAAGAAACATCTAAGAGTGCTATTCTATTCTCCTGGTTTTAGGGCACCTCTATACCAAATCAAACTTTAGTTGCTCTAGTCGATGGAATGTTATCAATGCCATGTGGAAAATCACTGTGTGTGTGTATATATATATATATATATATATATATATATATATATATATATATATATATATATGTATGTATATGGTAAAATATGAAAGATTTGTTAATTCTAATGTAGTGACATCTCAGTAAAGAAGTATTGGATGTCATTATTGTAACTGACCTACCAAACCGATGTTCAACAGAACATTCATAATAGTTCATACTATCGGACTGTGCCAATAAATACCTTTGTGTGGTGCCTGTATATAAAATGATGTAGCTCAGGTTCCCTTTCAGATTTCCAGCAGTAACTACTGAGAAGTTCTGCTACAAAACCCTCTAAGATTGCCAATTCCACACTTGGGGTTTCATTGCAGTACTATGCTAAATTTGACCATACCACTTTATTTGCTCTAGTCTGTGTCATGCTATCTATGGCATGTTACTAATGAAAAAAAAATCTTATTTTCCTGATAACATATGGATGGTTTCTACTTCTGATGCAATGAGAACTCAATAAAGATGTATTCTATGCCATTATCTCAGTCCACCATTAAAATATCACTATGAATCTTTCAGACACTAACAGTAGTAGTTTGGCTGTAAAAGACCGCAGGGGCTGGAGCACAGCACATCTCCATACTGCTATCTTTGAGCTTTGCCAGTACTGATAGAAGTGGCACTGATGTATGAAAGTTATTCCTTTTAGTAATGAATCCAAACTACTGTTAATATTGAATATAAGACATTATGCAACATATGTACTCACCCCACTACTTTCTTAGGCACGCCAATCTACTCCTATGCAGCTGCTTATTCCTTTTGATATCTTCAGGGGCTATAGATATAAGAGTATTAAGTAATGTGTGTGGATAGTATGCAGTGGTAGGTAATATGTATAGCTAAGACAAGATGTTCTTCATGTTTCACTGTTGTAGTCATCACATTTGGGTTATCCCTGCCAGGGAATCCCTCGGCCAGCCTGAATACCAGAGACTTAGTATTTTTGCATTGGTTGCTGTCCCTTGAGGACTGATGTCAGGTCATCAGTGGTATAAAGTAAGACAGTCGACGCCATTACATCGGTCTTTCTTGCCATGGAGCCTGAAGTAGAAGCAGTTCGCATGAGTGCCGGTCAGCCGCTACCTGAGTTTTCATCTACCAAATTGAAGTTGAAGTCTTCTAAAGCTAAGTACCCCATTGGGGATCCTTTTTTCTTGCACTAACCAGTGTCAGAAAAAGTTAATAATTGTCTCACCTGTGGAAAGTAAATACCACACCGAGACTTCCACTCGTATTGCATCACTTGTTGAGGCCCAGACCATGATGTCCCCCCTTTGTCATTTCTGTGCTTTGTTCAATGCCAAAACTATCTGTCATTGGGCCCTTATTGTAGCCAGATATTTTTGTTTACAGTCATCGAATTTTGATATGGCTTCGGTAAGCCATCCGACAGCAGATCTTCCGAAAAAACATAAAGATAAAGACAGAGACGATGCTTCCGTTAAGCTAGTCGTCAGTCCTCCGATACTCAGTGAGGCACTTTCGCAGCCCCTGATGCCCACTTCATTTGATTTGCAGGCTGCTACCGAGACCCTTTCGGAGTCTGGTATGCAGCACAAAACTCTTCTTCGACTATGGATCCTGCGGTTGTCTCTACCTTGAATGGGTCCGGAGCCGCTGAGCAGGCACCGGCTTATGAGGAAGTCCTTCGCACTACCGAATATCAGCACAAACCGATGTCTTCTTTGGAGACTACCGTTCTTTCAAAAATGACTGAGTTTCTTGGGCCCAGGGTTTGAACCACACCCAAAAAAACAACGACACACTACCAAGCACCTGCTTCCTTGCCTCAGTCTCAAATGCTTAAAATGGCGGAAGACCTTATCATACTGATCAGGGTAAGCTAAGCTATCCCCTCCAAAAGGAAAAGAGATCTGTCCCCTGTAGTTTTGTCTGAACAAGAGTCGGATGAATCTGATGCATCTGAGTATGAAGACATGCAACCCCTCTCCACTTATGAGGATTCTGATGCAGAGGATTCCATGCCTTCAGCCTCTCCCCCAGAGGATTTTTCCTTTGGGGAAACCCTGCATATTTTAAGGGAGCATTTCCAATGGGAGAGTCAGGACCACCCTCAGTCTAAAAAGAGACTCGGAGAATTTCTAGTTCTTCCACAGCACAGACCCTTGGCCATCTCTTCAGTCCTGGATGTTGTGGAGGATGTTTTCCTTGAATCCAGCTTGACTCCTGACACCCTACCTCCTGCTCCAAGGAAACCAGACAGGTACTGTAGAGTTCCTGACTCACACAAATATCATTTTAGAAATCCTACAGCAGACCCTGAGGTCATTTCTCAAGGGGCAAAAGGGATTAAAGCAGCCTCTGCTAAGAATCCCACTCCCTCAGACAGGGATTCCCGAGCATTGGACAGATGGGGTAAAAAGTATACACCTCAGCTACTCTTGCTATCAGGGCACTAAATTGTCACTTCCATATGCTAAAATTTCAGCAACATGCCTTGGAACGCCTTAAACAAAAATGTATTTTTTTTTCCTGCTTGGGCAGAATCTAAAGATTTACAAGAGTTAATGCATTCTCAAGTCAAGTAACTAAACACATCTTGCACTGTGGTTTTGACACCCTAGAAGCTTCTTGTTCATAGGTTCATACTAGGCTATCTGCCCTGGGGCAATTATAAGCCTAGCCCGATTCTGTATGGCTTACGCCACCCCTTGATTTGAGTATACTGTGCCCTTTTTAAGGTTTAGTTTACTGTGCCTCTGTCTAATAGTGACACGGGAGTAATCCCTGGGACAAACCTACGATCCCCCATCCACCTATCGAGATTCTTCTTGAAGAGATTCAGTGAGGTGCTCTGCCTCACATGAACTGGAATTCTATTCCAGAGCGAAGGGAGCCTCTGGGTTATGAACCTGTCCCTCCAGCAAGTTCTATTTATTTCTGTGCTGAGGTTCAAGTCCCTCGAGCGTGTGGCTCTAAGGGATTTAGATTTACTGAGGTGGAGCATGTCCATTAATTCTGGATTTGACATAGCTTTGTATGTCAGGCATAGATCGCCTCAAAGTAGGCGGTATGCAACTGAGTAGAGCTGGAGTTTTTTTAACCGAGCAGCACATGGCATCTGTTTGAGACCCTTGATCCTCTTGGTGAGATGCTTTTGGGGTCTTTCTAATTGCTGCAGGTGTCGGGTAAGGTACATCCCAAAAGCGGCATTGTATTCTATGATGGGCCTGATGAGGGATGAATAAAGGGGCATGATTACCTCTCTTGATCTAGATGTGAAACCCTTCGTGATGAGGTGGGCTATGTAGAAGGTCTTTCTAACCACTTTGGCAATGTGGTTTTCAAAGGAGAGATTGCTATCAACTTGGGTCCCCAGGTCCCTAATAACTTTCTCTGTACTTAATGGGTTTCCGCCTATGTGGTAATTTGTGGGCACATTGTTTTTGCCAAAGGGTATGACTATACATTTTTTGGCATTTAGCTTTAAACCATGGTGCTGGCACCAGTTATCTGTCTCTGTGAGACCTTTTTAAAGGATGTTTGTGTCAGCTGGAGTGTCTATTATGGCGCCCAGTTTGCAGTCGTCTGCAAACTTGGTGAGCTATAGCCCTCCCACGTTTGCCTTTACCTCGGAAAAGTATATACCAAACAAGAGTGGTCCCAGGACAGAACCCTGTGGGATGCCACTTATGACCGGTTTTGAGTCTGACATGGCTCCAGCATCTCTCACTCTGTGGGTTCTGTCTTTGAGCCAGTTTGCAAAAAAGGGCACCTGGTGCCTCATCCCTGGCAGCAGTCACTGGATCTGTCATTAAAAGACATGCATGGCTTAAAGAACAACCCCTGCCAGACCATGTCAAATCTAAATTGTTGGATGCCCCCTTGCACAAAGATAACTTATTTGGCACTAAGGCAGAAGAGGTCTTAAAAAAGATGGAAGAAAAGCAAAATTTGTGCAAACAGTTAAGGATTTCTTACAGGTCCAGCCCCCTAGGTTCAGCAGGCATTGTCCCTCCAAGCACTGGTCCTTTCCTGCTCTGAGTAAACCTGTCCAGCCTAGGCCCCATGGAAACAGACCCTCCCCAGACAGCAGCCCCAGGGAATGCAGAGATCTAAGCAGTGGACTACCTCCACTACAAAACCAGGGAGTTCTAAGCCATCCCCTTATGGTACGAACTCACAATGACTCACCTCCTCCACCCCCTCCCTCTGCCCACCTTCACTTACCCCAGGAGGAGAACTCTCCTTTCATTTAAGCACCTGGGCCACCATTACCAAGGACCAATGGGTTCTGAACACTGTGTCTCAAGGATATAAATTTTCCTTCCACACCCTTCCAACCCCACAAGGGTTCCCAGATCTACCACCAAATCAGTGGGCAGAGGCTCAAAAGCAAATCCTTTCCCTACTGTCTGTGAGGGAAGTAGAACACATTCCTGAAGAACAGATAGGCCAAGGCTTCTACTCCAGACTTTTTCTGGTGCCCCATCCCTTGATCTATGCATTCTAAACACCTTCCTGGTGATCCCAAAATTCAAAATGCTCACCCTCCAGCAACTGCTACCCATGCTCTCCAAGGATGCTTGGCTAGCCATCCTAGATCTAAAAGAGGCCTACCTCCAGATTCCTATCGGGGAATCCTGCAGGAAATATCTCCGTTTCAAGGCAGGATCTCAGCACTTTCAGTTCTCTGCGCTTCCCTTTGGTTTATCTACTGATCTCAGGGTTTTCACAAAATGTCTGGCTCCAGCCGTTGCCTTTTGCAGACAAAGAAATATTCAAATTTACCCATACTTAGACAACTGCCTTATTCAGACAAACAGCCAGGAAAAGCTGCTCAAACACCTGGCCTTTGTAAAGACCCTACTAACCTCCCTAGGGTACACAATCAACAAAAATAAATCCAAACAGGTGCCCACCAAAAGGATAATCTTCCTGGGAGCAAGTCTGGACACAGCATCCCAGATGGCATACCTTACACCAGAGAAACAACTTTTCCTGACAGCCTACTTCTCTCAACTAGCCACCAGGCCCCAGCTATCTGCAAGGAAGATCCTGTAAGCTCTGGGGTTCATGGCATCTTGCATACTAGTCATTCCATATGCCAGACTGCAGATGAGGAAACTTTAGTGGTACCTAAAAAGCCTTTGGTGTCAACACTCTCAAACCTGGAAACTCTTCTACCTATAATTCCTTGCCTCAGAAAGGATTTTCTTTGGTAGTCAACAGCATGCTCCCACAACATTGGTGCACACCTGGACGGCAAGTGCATACAGGGCCAATGGAGCCCACAGCAAATCCCTCTGCACATCAGTCAAAAAGAGATGGCTGTGCAGCATGCCTTGATAGCTTTCAAACACCTTCTTTCTCCAGGGGTTCTCCTGATCAAAGATAACACCATTGTGATGTGGTACATCAACAAGTAGGGAGGGACTCACTCCTATCCTGTATGGAGGCTGGCCATGACCCTTTGGCACACAGCCTCTTCCATGCAACTGCACCTGTTAGCACAATTCCTGCCAGGCTCTCTCAACTCTCTGGTAGACCAATTAAGCAGAAAGCTTCTGGACCCACACGAGTGACAACTCAACAGAAGTACCTTCACCCTAATAACACAGAAATGGGGAACCTCGAAGGTCGACCTATTTCCCTCCCACACCAACCATCTGCTCAGCAAATTCTGCACCAGGGAGCATCACTGCGTGGCTTGGAAAGTGGATGCCCTATCCTTCCCCGGGTCAATCTATTGGTCTATGCCTTTCCTCCCCTACATCTCATCCCAAGGGTACTTATCAAAATAAGGGTGGAAAAAACAAGGACTATTCTTATAGCTCCAGACTGGCCCCGACAGCACTGGTACCCCTTGTTGCACAGCCTGTCTGTGCTGCCTCCTTGACCCAGGGGGAAGGGGAATTCATGCATCCTCAATTGCAGACGCTCAGTTTGGCAGCTTGGGTTATTCCCTAACCCTGAACCAATCTGCCATCCTCAGTAAACAAGTTCTGGATGTTATCCGTGAGGCCAGATGTCCTAACACCAGAATGCCTTATGCAGATAAATGGAAAAGGTTCTGCACCTGGATCCAGGCTAATGGAGCTGATATGACACAGCCCTCCATCCCTCTCATCCTGGATTACTTAGCTGACCTACTACACAGTGGTCTCTCTTTCTCCACTATAAAAATTCATGCCTCTGCTATTTCTGCTCATTTTCTCACTGAGCAGCCCCTTTTCTCACACCCTTTAATCAAACAGTTCCTCAGAGGGGCTAGCAACATGAGGTCCCCCAGAAGGGCACCAACACCAGCTTGGGACCTTAACTTTGTCTTGTAAAAGCTCACCCTGCCCCCTTTCAAACCAGCTTCTTCTGCACAGCTAAATTATTTCTCCTGGAAGACAG
This sequence comes from Protopterus annectens, assembly GCF_019279795.1. NCBI lineage: Eukaryota > Metazoa > Chordata > Ceratodontiformes > Protopteridae > Protopterus > Protopterus annectens. The sequence goes on from NC_056745.1 coordinate 486,822,487, forward strand.
CATTCCTTCTGGCCATCACTTTAGCCAGAAGAGTCTCTGAGCTGCAAGCACTCATGGCTGTGGAACCCTTCATCATCTTCCATGCAGATGGGGTATCCCTCAGAACTAACCCATCTTTCATGCCCAAGGTGGTGTCCAGTGTGGCTCTCAACCAATCCATTCATTTGCCCACCTTTTTTCCTAATCCCCAGAACAAGGGGGAAAGGATTCTTCGCTCTCTAGATGTGCACAGACAGCTCAGATACTATCTGGACAGGACTAAATCCTTCAGAAAGTTGGATCAATTACTGGTCAGCTTTGCTACAGGGGCAGAAGGCAAAGCCATCTCCAAACAAACCATTTCCAAATGGATAGCACACTGCATTCATTTCTGCTACAAACATCATGGAAAGCCTCCCCCAAGGGGGTCAGGACACACTCCACCAGAGCAGCCTCCACCTCTGCAGCTTTCCTCAGAGGAGTCCCCACCAGGGACATCCTGGAGGTTGCCACATGGACTTCTGTTCACACTTTCACCAAGCATTACCACCTACCTCTCTTCTCCAAATCCAGGGCAGGGTTTGCCTCTGCAGTCTTGCAGGGCATCCTAGCCAGCCCCTACATCCTCAACTGCCTCCACCCTTTTCCTTAGCTTTGGGAGGCTACCCAAATGTGATGACTGCAACAGTGAAACATGAAGAACATAGTACAGTTGTGCACACTTACCATAAATGTAGATGTTCAAGTGTATTCACTGTTGCAGTCCTGGTTTCCCTCCCTCCACCCCCCCTTATTCTCTTTCTCCTTTTATTACCATTCTTCCTTGTTGTTCTCCTTTCCTTACAAGGGACATATTGCTATTTATTTTTCCCTGGTGGGGTTCTTCCACCAGAACCTGACCTCCTGCTTTGTGGGCTCCTGACAGCTTAGGGCAAGAAAAACTGATGTAATGGCATCAGCTGCCTTACTTTATACCACTGAAGACCTGACATCAGTCCTTAAGTGACAGCAACCGACGCAGAAGTACTAAGTCTCTGGTATTCTGGCCGGCCGAGGGCTACCCTGGCAGGGATAACCCAAATGTGATGACTGCAACAGTGTATACAATTGAACATCTACATTTATGGTAAGTATACATAACTGTACTTTCTATTTATAGTACAGATGTTGTGTTTAACTTCATCTTTCCGCTGGCATGGGAGGTCAGGATTAAGGTGCTTCATATCAGTGTAATGATGATAGCACTGTTCTCCCATTTATGGTATGCCAGTGGCACAGATGACACCCTATCCCAAACTATTCCAGACGTCATCTTTATACTGAGATCCTTTATAAAATGCTGCTGCAGGAGACTCTGGCTGTAATCCTCATGGAAGAGGTCTAGAAATAGTTTGGATTCCTCCTCACACCATCTCTTTGCTTTAAAAGGAGCACTACCCTCTCCTTCTCCTGCCATGATGTCTCACCTTGAAAAATCACAGGGAAAAAATATGTCAGAGAATTGGCACTTAAATTAGGTCTATATGTTCCATCTGCCAGTCATCAGTAGACATCAATGTGCATTGTATTTTGTGCAACAGGTGGGAACCTCAAAAAATTGGGTCTATATTAGAAGAATGAATGCTTAAAATAGTGAACGCTCTTTTATCGAACTGAAAAACCCGAAACTTTAAAATGTCGAAGGCTTGGATCAGCGATTTTTTTTTCCCATGGAAAAAATCGCTGATCCAAAAAAAAAAAATGAATGTGCAAACAAAATAACCTGGGAGGCTTTGCCCCCCATACCCCCCAATGTGGGGATGTGTGCCCCCACCCCCCAACTTAAATATACCAACTCCAAGATTGCACCACAGTGGAGAAAAGAGCAAAGTCCCGAGAACGGCACAGCAATTTGTTTCCCTGGGAAAAAAATTGCTGTTCCATGCCTTCGACATTTTGGGGTTTCGGGTTTTCAAGTTCGATAGAAGAGCATTCGCTCTTCTAATAGGGACCCAAAAAATCTAGGTGCTATATTACTGTGATTCACTGTAGCATTTTAAGATGTTAATCATCAGTGACAGTGTATGCTGTTATCATAATGTGCTTTACAGTGACTCCATGTTCTGCTGGTTAAATATGGAATGATACATCACCCCCCCCCCCCCGAAAAAAATATAGGCTGACCACTAACTAATTGTGAAAAATGCATTATCATACCCTTTGGGAAGTCAAATACCCCTGAAAATTGTAACATCAATAGCACAACCCTAAGAGTAGACTCAGAGGTGAGAGATCTAGGTACACAGAAAGATAGTAGCCTGAACTTTGACTGCCACATGTCCACAGTGGTGAGGAAATCCTTCTATGTGGTACAACTTATAAGTAAAGGTATTGCATCTAGATCCAAGGAAATTATAGTCCAGCTGTACTCAGCCCTCATTAGGCCAATAATCAAGTACGATGTGCCATTTGGCATGTACTTGACTAGACACAACAGCTGGAGCAACCTCAGAGGTTCCTCCCAAAGAAAATACAGGGTGTAAGCATGTCCTAGGTGGACAAATTAAAAACAATATCCTTTTACTCTGTCTCCTACTGGCTACCTGTAATAAAGCCCGCTTTAGCGCGCTTTTTCGCTTGTATTCAACTCAGCACAGCTCCTCGTGGTGTCCTGCAGAGTTCTACAAGCAGCAGAGAGCAAAAGAGTGACTTTTTCCTGATTTAAGTATTTTTTTCTGGCTTTTTGATTATTTACTGCTTAGCGACTGCATTTTCACCAGTTTATACAGCTCTGCATTCTATTTAAACTGTTTTTGTGTTGATTAACTGTTTTGCACTTTTAAAAAGTTATTTGTTGCTTAATTTTACCTGTAGGCTAACACACTCAAGTGCGCTAGCCGCTTAAAAGCATTTATAGCATTTACTGTCTGTTTTTCCTCTGTTTTCTGCAAAAAAAAAAAAATCTTGTTTTCCCGCCTTACTGAACTAGAATAGTCCAGTCTTCAGAGTTTGCTGATCTCTGGGCTTTGGCTTGGTTCCTGTGCTATTCCATATCCTATTTGGATAAAGGGAAGCTTCTTTTGCTTTAGCTGAGTTGCCCATAGAGCACCATCGGGCAGCGCCGGTTAAACAAGGTTAAACTATTTCTGGCTCCGTAAAGTCTGCTCTTCAATTTTTCCCTTAGAACTTCTCTACTTGCAATCTAAACAGTCTATTCTCTATCTCAAAAGCTCAGCACTTGCTCCTAAAGCATTTTTATATAGGTAAAGTACTTATATACTAAACAAAGTACTACATTAGCCTAGAATCCCCTTGAGTACCCATTTCCCTATAGGTCCCTTCTGACTCAGTTACACAGCAAACTTTTTCTAGCATGTCGAAGGGTCAGTTGCTAGCGTCCTCTCCTGTTCAGCTGGTGAATCTGGGCATCTTGAGGCAATGTTACAATTGCCTCATGTACACAGACAACCCACTCCTTCTCCCACAAAACACAAATACATGTGAAAGATGCAACTATATAGCCAAACTGGAGGCTGAGCTCTCTCAACTCAGGACTGGCAAGACCAGACAGGAGGAGAAGGAAACCACGCACACCACAAACCCAGTTTCACATAGAACTATCACAACTGCAAAACAAACACATAAACACACAAAGACATACTCGGAGGCACTGATCAAAAATCTACCAAAACTACAGAGGCCTCCAAAGCAAGCAACTGCCACCTCAAGACATAAGGCATGCAACACATAGTTCTCAAAGTCAGTGTGCTAAACAGTCACAGCCCTTAAGGCCAAACACAATGCCAGACACACTTGTTATAGGTGACTCCATAGTCAGACACTCTGACGTCCCACTCACCAGACTGAACAAGGAAAAGATCACAGTAAGCTGCCTGTCAGGCGCTAGAATCCGCCACATAACACAAGCACTCAGGTCACCCCACAGCAAGTACAAGTATGACTCAGTCATTGTCCATGCCGATGTGAACGACCTGAGACATACCTCCCTGGACTACATGAAAAGAGACATAGAGGAGCTCTCAGATTATGTAGCCCAGGCCGGTATGACCCTGACCCTGAGCAGTATCCTACCCTCACCAAGAATGATGCCACAATACAGAGACAAAATGATTAGCTTTAATAATTGGCTTAATTACTGGTGTCATTCTAAGGGGATCCAATGTCTGTCTGCCTGGGATGACATGCTTGACAAGCCACGCTGCTTCGCAAGGGACGGCTTGCACCTCTCACCCCTGGGCTTCCGGATATTGGCAAAGGCTCTTGCCACCCCCATGGTGCCTTTTTTAGGCAAGGCTCAAATGATAAACCTACCGCCCTAGAAAACAAAAATGGAGAAAAACTAAGGGTAATACTGCTCAATGCCAGAAGTCTAAACCTCAAGATGCACGCCCTTGAAGCCCTCCTCAGTATGGAGAACATCGATGTCTGTGCTGTGACTGAAACCTGGTTCAAGGCTCCTGAGAGCACCCCAGCTCTATCAGGTTATACCTCATATCATGCGTTCCGGCCCAAAAATCTGGACCGAACCACAAAAGGAGGGGGAGTATCCATATTCATAAAGGATACCCACACCTCCAGGTTAGTGGCAACGCACGAAGTATCGGAGACCATCCAGGTGCAATTAACCATAGGTAAAACTGCCCTACAGTTTGTAGCATGCTACAGACCTCCTTCTCAAACTCAGGAAACCCACACAGCCTTCCTGAAGACACTGGAGAGTATGAATGTCTCTCCAAACACCATCATATTGGGTGACTTCAACTACCCAAACATAGACTGGGAACTTTACTCAAGCTCCAACACCCTAGCCCAAAGGTTCCTGGAGTTCATAAACTCAAATGCTATGGAACAACTAGTCACCATTCCCACAAGAGGAGAAAATATACTAGACCTGATCATCACAAACATGGGGTCAAAATGCTCCACACCGGAAGTATATCCCTCATTGGTGAGATCAGACCATAAATTAATCTCATTGGAGATCCACATCCCGCCTCCCACCCCCAGCAAAAAAGACCACAGTGAAGAACTTCTCAAAAGCAAACTTCACACTTCTTAAGACTGGAGTGGTATCCTTCAAGGCCCCCGAGCCAGTGGAAACCACAACCCACGCTGCTGAAACCCTTACAAATGCCTTCTACAAGCACCTCCAGGAATGTATGGATCAAGCAATCCCTAATAAAATCAAGACCCTTTCCACCAAAGGCAGGCTCCCAGTATGGTGGACCCCAGCCATAAACAAACTCTACAACAAGAGGAGAAAGCTACTACATGACAGAGAAAAATCCCTAAAAGGGAAGGCATCTCTGATCAATACTAGCAAAAAACTACGATCACTCATAAAATCATCCAAGGCCAACTTTGAGAGAAAAATCGCTAATGACACAAAAGACAATCATAAGGCCTTCTTTAGCTATGTTAGAAACTTGGGTGGAAACTCCCAGATATGCTCAGAATTAGTCCAAAATGATAAAAAAATCACTGAACCCACAGACATTGCCAACATAGTGGCAGACAGGTTCAGTGCAAATTTCTCCACTCCCTCCCCCCCAAAAGGAGAAATATCTATCCCACCAGAGTCTAGCCTCCCAAACATCTCAGATGCCCAGGTGAGAGCTGCTCTCTCTAAAGCAAAAAACACAGCATCAATGGGACCGGACGGTGTCCCCGGCTGTGTGCTACACGAACTCAATGAGGAACTAAACCCACACATAAGGCTGCTGTTTAATCTTAGCCTTACTACAGGATACGCACTCCAAAGAATGGTGTACGGCAACTGTGGTCCCACTCCACAAAGGCGGTGCTTCTACGGACCCTGGAAATTACCGCCTCATAAGCTTGACGAGCCTTGTCTGCAAAGCTATGGAGAGGATCATAATGGAACTCATAAATAAAGACATTGGGGACCTACAGACACTGGATCCTACCCAATTTGGCTTTGTCAAGGGCAGATCCTGCCTCTTGAACTTGGTCGACTTTTTCAAACAGTCACTAAGGCCATTGATGAGGGTAAGGCAGTTCACACAGCCTACCTTGACCTAGCAAAAGCTGCTCGACACAATACCCCACTTGGGCATCATAGAAAAGCTCACCAGCTTAGATGTAAACCCATATGTCACAAGATGGGTTGCAAACTGGCTCAAGGACAGAACACACAGGGTTAGAGTTGCTGGTACCATGTCAGACTCTAAGCCGGTCACGAGCGGTGTCCCACAGGGCTCAGTCCTGGGCCCCTCTTGTTCGGCATTTATTTTTCTGAAGTGCAGGCAAACATAGGGGATTGTGGCTGACAAAATTTGCAGATGACTGCAAACTGGGCACCATAATTGACACTCCATCAGACACAGACATCCTCCAGAGAGATCTCATAGAAATGGATAACTGGTGCCAGAGCCATGGCCTTAAGCTAAATGCCAAAAAATGTATAGTCATACCCTTTGGGAAAAACAAGGTAACCCCTAATTACCACATAGGTGGTAATCCATTAAACACGGAAGAAGTTATCAGGGACCTGGGGACCCAAGTTGACAGTAACCTCTCTTTTGACACTCACATTGCCAAAGTGGTTAGGAAAACCTTCTACATAGCCCACCTGATCATGAAGGGATTCACATCCAGATCAGGAGAGGTCATTGTACCCCTGTACTCTTCACTTATCAGACCAATGATTGAGTACAACGCCCCATTTGGAATGTACCTTACCCGACACCTGCAGCAGTTGGAAAGACCCCAAAAGTTCCTCACCAAAAGGATAAAGGGGCTCAAACATATGTCATACGCTGCCCGACTGAAGAAACTCCAGCTCTATTCAGTCGCATACCGCCTGCTCATAGGTGATCTGTGCCTGACATACAAGGCCATGTCCAACCCGAATTAATGGACATGCTCCGCCTCAAAAATCCAAATCCACCAGAGCCACGAGAGCAAGAGACTTAAACCTCAACACGGATATAAATAGGACGTGCTGGAGGGACAGATTCATCACCCAGAGACTCCCTACACTATGGAACAGAATCCCAGTCCATGTGAGGCAGAGCCCCTCACTGACTCTGTTCAAGAGAAATCTTGACAAGTGGATGGGAGATCGTAGGTTTACCCCGGGAATCATCTCTGTGTCACTGCTGGACAGAGGCACAGCAAACTAATGGGTATAGTATTCTCATCCTAAGGGGTGGTGAAAGCCACACACACTCTGGCTAGGCTTATAAATGCCCTAGGGCAGATAGCCTAGTATGAACCTATTAAGGGTTGACCCATGCCTGACCTACAAGACACTCGCATATCCAGCCTTGACGGAGCTGCTACTCATCCGTAAGTTGGACAGCATGAGGGTTACCTGATTTATAGATCTAAACCTACTCAGTGACTCAAACAAAATATGTGTTTCAGAGGTTGCCCCTTCTTTGCAAGATGCTTCCTATTCACATTAAGCAGAGCCCTTCCCTCGCCCTTTTCAAATGCAATGTGGATCAATGGATGCTGAGTCACAAAGTCACACTTGGGTTAGTGCCTATGTCCCTTATGGACAGGGGCAATCTGTAAGATACTCAAGGCATAGGAGCAAATCCATGTCACCCTCTGCCCCTACTGGTCATATATTCAGTAAAATCAGGTTATATTGGCTAGGCTTGTAAGGGCCCTGAAGCCATTAGCCTAGTAATCTTATATGAACCTATGAACACATGCTTGCAGTGCTGTCCACAGGGACCTACATTTTTGCATGGCATGGAGTTGAATTCTGCACAGTGTTTATCAGGTGTGCTCATTATGCGAACTGAATGATCCAGAAATAATAATGAATCAAGCCATAATTAGCATAATCATCTCGCCAAGTCAGGTGAATCTATCTGATGATAGACAGAGATACTTTTCATACTATAGAAGAAGCTTTATAGCACAGACTTCTAGCCAGGGTTGTGGTTTATCCAGTGTAATTATTTGTATTTATTTATTTATTTATTTTTATCTTGAATTTGTTAATTCCTGGAATAGCCAGCTCCCCTTTCTCACCTGTGCAGATGATATCTATGCCATGCCCTTTAAACATTGTTAGTTATTTTGCCTTAGGTATGCACAGCCTGGTTTCACACTGACACTATTTCTGCATATACATGTATACTACTTTTGCATATAAATTTTATATACATATTTTTTCCCAGGGGCAATGTCACATAGCAGCTGCAATGAGAGTCTCCTGCAGAAACAATTTTACTATGGCTGCAGCAACCCCCAGCATTATTCCACAATTTTTTCAGTCTGACCCTCACAACTCCCTTGTGTAACATTTAAATGTTTCTGAATCACTCTGCCATCTTATTTGGCTTCATTATCAAACATGGCACCTCATTATACAGTCATTACAACATAGAGCAACTGACCAAGCTATTTTGACTACCTACGTAATGTAGTCCTGAGTCATACACACTGCGTATGGCTGCTTGTCACACAGCTTTGTTTAGCGCAATGTGGCAAAGTTTTCTGTAAACAGATTGTTGTCTTGTCATCCAGACCGATCATAGATTCTGTATAAAGGAAAATTGTGTATTTTTCTTTGTGTTTTATTTTTTATAAAATATATGCACTCAAATATTTCACTCATTTAACATTAAATATTGCCAATCAAGAAAGTTTATTCTGTAAATAAAAATAAAATCTGAAATATCCAGTGTGATCGTTCTGATATTTCAAATAGTATTGTAATTTCCCCTACACTGAAAGGATCACAATTTTAGCTGAATATACTGTTTCTGTAAGGACTCAAAATTCAGGAACATTCCATTATTAAATATAGATACTCGCTTTTTTAAACATTAATTTATGAATCTACTGTTAAAGGTCATAGACAAAAGATCCAGCAACTGTAATATATGTTACTGTTTACATATTTAAAATGTCAATGTTTATATCCTGATTTTGCTCATACTGTTGTTCATTAATGATTGTAATGATTTTTAAAGATTGAGTTAAACATAATGCATTGTTCTTGGAAAAGTTATAAAAATGTGGTCTATAGTAGCTGAAGATACTGTGCTCTTACATAATTTATTGTTCCAGCATTTAAAATCACATGGCAGGCTATGTAATCCAGTGTTCAATTATTAAATCAACAGTATTATGATGATGGAATTTCATGTCAGGTACAGCATCAGTGACATTCATACCTATTATAATACTGTGTCTGCCTATATTCCAATAAGAAAACTGAAAACAAAACATGAAAAGAAATAAGTCATACAGTAAGTAAATGTTTTCAAGGGCATAACATAAATGAAAAATAGCATATACATTTGTTTTTAGCTTCCTTATGGACTTCATTAAATGCTTGCAGCTAAGGAAAATTGTTTTAAGATGCAAGTATAGTTTGGTGTATGCAAATCAGAATGTAAAAGGGAATATCTGCTCTTTGGGGATATACATTTGTTATGTACCAGATATTGTACATGAGTGAATTAGACAATCCTACAAAAAAAGTTTCATTTTTTTCAGATACTTACAACTGCATGCCTCAAATGAGATTAATGGAAATATAGATTGCAGAAATAAGGCATTAGTCTAATTTATCACCATTTTAGAATCGTCAGATACTATTACTTCATTATCCACATACAAAAAAAAAATAGGATTTTTAAATGCTCTTAAGTAATGCTTCAAACACATCTGTTTGTATGTATGTATCATTTAATGGGTGTTGGTCTGCTTCCAAAAAAAAAATCTATTTAGAATTGTATTTTTAAAAGCATGTAATAATCTGTAAAGTCCAGAATTGATCCCAGGAAGGAGAAACAGCAGTCCACGACCAAATATTGAAAAACATTTCTTTAATATCTAAAACGCATAAACGCTTAACTTAAATCACCGCGTTTTCATCCGCAGTATATCCCATACTACTTTTCTTTTATAATCCCATCAGTTATCTAATTAAAACCATTTCAAACATCAATTTGTCCTAAAACTACTAAAACAATACATACTTTAATGACATTTCTAATTAATACTTATAAGTTTTTATAAACCAGTGTATCATATTATGTGCAGACCAAGTCTTTATAACAGCCATTAAAAAATATTTGTATTTTTATTTCTTGTGCAAACCACAAATATGCATTTTTAAAAAAACTAATGTAAAGTCTCCCTCTACTGATCAACCACCACCATTACAATAAAATCTGCTAAAGAAAAAAATGAATTGCTTATTACGTTTAAAAAAAAAAAAAAAAAAAACAATATATTCACTTCCCATCACAATTTTGCAGCTCTCAATTTTAAAAGGGAGGCTATATAGATGTTCTCATTAAGACCAGGGGAAAATTAGTTTGCAGTGCTATCTGCCACCATAGTTCTCTAGACTCTATTTTCTCCTCCCAAAGCCCCCAGTTAGGTCATTTTTAACTTGTAGGACAAAAAAAAAAAAAATTGCATTCTCACATTCTTTTTGATGTTTAAATAAGGCATTATTTTCTTTTTTGTTTGAATATCATAGTGGTGTTCGTATACATATTTTTTTTTCAGTAGATTGTTTAGGGAACATTACAGTACATACAATCGATTTTCTGGAAACAGATGAAGCAAAGTGTTAAGAATAACTCTTGTAGTTTTTAAGAATTACCATATTATCAAACAGTAAGTACAGAGTCATATTTCTGACTTTTAAAGTATTATTAGCTTTTTTTAAAAAGTAATTTTGCTTTGTAAGTCAGTTAACTTATTTCACAAGTCATCCGTGCAGCGTTTACTGCTACTACTATGTAGTGAAGGATGAAGTAGGAAGTACTATAAAACCCACTTTCTAACTGTTCAGAAAATATATTTTGTTTTGTTCTGTTCACCAGACTGTCTTCTTCTTAACAAAGTACTATACCTAGTATTTCAAAACATGCTGCACATATATATGTATGTTACAGCATACACTTCTTGTTTCACATTAATGACCACTGTCTAGGGATCTAGCCACAGGAGCACCATTCAAAAACTGAATATGAAATATCCCATTTAGGCAATTATATTAGCCTGCCCATGGGACTACATTTTCTGTCCTTTTTAAAGTCCTGCAACTAAGACCACACATACACACATTTTGGTCTAATCCCACAAATATCCTCCCTAGCTGTTTAAGGGGGTCTCAGTATAGATCTGCTGCTCTTCTGGTTTGAAAGGAGTCAGTTGAGGTGGTTTGGGTACCCAGTGGGGATGCTTCCATCTGGAATTTGCAGCAGGAATGACCAGTTGAGAGGAATCCTTGTGGCAAACCCAGGTCATAATAGAGAAATCACTAATGCAGATTTACTACTGTTTATAATTATTTATATTGCTGCTATCACTGAAGAAATGACTGTAGCAATAACAACAAGATGCAGCTGTATGAGTTTGCATCCTTACTACAGGTTGTAGGCTAGACACACGACTCCCTCATGTTCATTAATCAAACATGCAGCAGTATATGGAACCTCTCATACAAAGCTGTACGAGTTTTCATCCTTTATCTTACTACAGGTTGTAGGCTAGGCACACGACTCCCTCATGTTCATTAATCAAACATGCAGCAGTATGTGGAACCTCTCATACAAAGTTCATTTCAAATCTCCAGTAAATGGCTTTATATATTTGGCTGGTTCAGAAATCCTATAAACCCTGCAGTCTATACAGACATAAACTAATTCCTTGGATAAAATATGACAACATATCTTATGGCCCCTTGAACACCTGTATCACTGACTGATAGCTTATCTATAATGCACATATGCAGTGAAATATTAATTTGTTCATAACTGTTTTATTGGTTGTTAGCACCAATTATTTAAAAATAATTCTCTCAATATTAATTCAGAATAATTCAGATTGGTTATATTTTCTTTAACCGTATGAAGCAATGAATTGTAATAGTAATCATTTTCAAACAGGTAGAACCAAATACACTATATATATTGTTTGCCCACAACCTAGAAATAGAAAAATAAAAGAGAAGAAAAATAAATAATTGACTGAGTTTGTAATATCAGACCATTTAAGAAACTTGCGCTGTTAAAAGTTACTAGCTTTCAAGACAGGTGGGAGTGTTTCTAGAGTCATATTACTCCAATAACTGAATAATATTATTTGATCAGTAGCTTGTATTTGCTGTTTTCACACATGTTCTCATTTTTGTTTTGCGTACAAGTTCTTTTAATGCCTCTGTGGAAGTGGACGATTGAGCTATGGAATCTTGTCTCGATTCCAGTTTCTCATAACTATTTTTGCAAGTGCCATAATAAGCTGGAAGAGTAGTATTTGATTAGATTTTAAACATTTTGCAACCGGAGCATTAAATAACTCCATTTCTATTTGTATAAAAATATCTGACACAAGGTTTATACAAAATGATGACATTTTTTCATTATTGTTTAACATACGAACATGCAAACAAAAAATGCCTCTTGTCAGCTTTATATTTATTCTTACATCTCCAGCATTTAATTTGCATATTTCTAGCAAATTCACAAAATCTATCTGGTATAAAGAAAGTTGTATGTATACATTTCCAAGTGTATCTATGAAATACTTCCACTGATTTTAAAATGTATTTTTTTATCATTTGCAAATTATATTGTTTACCTTGAAGTATGAAGTTCAAGTATTTATCATTTATGTCCTCTTTGTTTTCAATATGTTTTTTATAATTGCCAAAGTTGTTTTATATTCTTTATTTTTATAAATAAGATAACTTGCACATTCAAGAAGTTTTGTTAAGTCTTGATTAGAAGTATTGTTAGCTGTAATAAATTTCTGATATTCATGTGAAATGATTCCTTGAAAATAAGATCACTCAGAAATTAAACTGATTATATCTTTATAAGTTTTATTATGAAAATAATTTTAACTTTCTATAAAAGTCTTGTCCCTCCAATAGATTAACTTATTTTCAAGAAAATTTTCTGTTACACTGTTTGAAATAGAAAAGGGATATGTAATACTAAACTGGTTCTTCGAGTCAGGACATTTATGTGTTAGCGGTGGGATTCGATATGTGCTGCCACCAGTGGTAGGCCCTGATGTGGGTTGCTACTGTTGGTGATGGCCCTTTCTGATTTAGAGACAGACCCACTGCAGTGATCCTATGTTGTCTCTAGAATCATCATGGTAGGACATCTTCCCAGCTGAGATGTATGCTAATGAGGCATTCTGGGTGGGGGCGGTCTAGCCTATGCTAATTGGCCACGTGCTGTCCCATGGAAATGCCAGTAAACTCATTTACACAGCCAGGTGATTCAGAGAATCACTCAGCTGCGTAAGTTGGCCCGGCCGGATGAGTTAATTAACTTGGCCAAATGTTTGCATTCACTCATTACTTTTAATGGGTGAGAGTGTGTTGGAGATAAGTGTTGGAAAGCTTAATGGATTTAATGGACAGGTAGTGGTTGGGTATTAGTGTGTTGTTTTAGATCATAAGGACACTGGTGGGGGAGCTCTGAGGGCCAACATCTTACTGCAAATGCAGAGCTCTTCTTTTACTTTTAAGGGAAGCTGCAAGTGAACACCATACCTGGAGGTAAATATGTAGTAAATTTTGTCTGGGCTAAACCAGGTAATCATATCATCCTTTAGATCAGTATACATAGGTGTCATGGCAGTCCATGCATCTGGCCATATCTGATATACGTTTTAGACTCTAGTACAACCAATCCACTAGCTACAGATCATCCTGTCAGGTGGCACTTTGTTTCACATATAGCAGTTGTCAGTTAGGCAGGTACATATACTGCATCTACAGTATTGTGATGCAAGGTACAAGGTACTCTGTGTGTGACTGTCTGACACTGTCCCTATAGGTACAATTGGAATTCATGTATAGTGGCCTATTTCTGGGCTCAGCCCCTCCCCATCCTGCCTTATCTGTGATGGGCACCTGATGATGTTGCAGTTACAGTACAGTACAGCCAGGGTATGTTGGTATACATAGATATTTCAGGTATGATGTAACATTTCTGCTGCTTACTAATCATTGGGTGCATGTGGGATGGAAGTATTTTAATGACTATGTTTATTCTTGCATGTTGGTGACATACTTGATGAGGCCAGTATGAGCCACTATCAGTCAGGGAATATAAACACACTGATTTGAAGACCTTCACACATCAAGTCTAGAGTTAAAAGGAACATCTGTTGCTGAAGGGGAAAACAGGTAGAACAGAAGCTGTAGTGTACTTCAGGGAGGCAGTAACAGTGGATGTGAGATGATTCTTCTCCTAGAAATGCATATATAGTCTGACATGGCAGTAGATATCACACAGACCTGCCTGTGCCAGCAGCTGGCCACAACATACAGAGTGAAAAGGCTGCATCTCTGGAGTCAACTACATCATCCACAGTACTTGGTTTAGTGTCTAGACAGTAACCAACTACTTCCTGTCACTGTAATGAAATAAACCTGGAATTTCAGCTCAGTAGTCAGGAGGCTGGCTGTGCTATTTGCCACAACACCTATTGATGTGTATTATACAGGCTATGTGCATATGCACACTGAGGTATAAGTAAAGACATGACCCTCATCTGCAGCACATGCTGTGCACCCAGCTATGCTTCATTTTGACAGCTTGCTAAACCAGACAGTCCATTACCAGCATACCTCTCAACCTGCAGATGTGAATAGGAACATTTCTTCCTCACTTGTTGCACCGTAAATTAGATTTTATCCTCTTTTTTCCTGATTTCTGCTGAATAAAATTAGGGATGGCTTGTACACACATGAGATAGTATTGCTGTCATTCTATTTGTATTTTCACATCATAATATTTCACTGTGAATATTAATACAGAGAGTCAGAGATACTGTACATAAGCCCTTTACTGCTGTAGGAATACATTGGTACTCCCATCTAGGATGCACTCCCACAGGTGTGTAGGAATACATTGGTACTCCCATCTAGGATGCACTCCCACAGGTGTGTCTAGATGACAGTGTGCATAGACATTAGATGACTCCTCTGAAATGCTTCCACATTACAAAAATAACACGACTACTGCTTAACAGCTCTATTTGCCATACCCATTATAGATTAAAAGTTGTCACTTCTAAGCTGGGCAATACTATCCAGCCCTAAAAAAACAGTAAATCTACTGGAATTCTGTTCTGCCCTTACCAACTAAATGTGGCATCACTGCCATGAAATTTGCCCTCAAGTCATTAATGTACCAGGAATGATGGCACTGCAGTTCATTAATCCTGTGGCAATACTGTTTCTACTTCACAGTATTCAGCACTCAGAGGTATTTATTGATGTTGTACCATACACTACAATCAAGGGAGCCCACAGGATTTTTTGCAGGGGGGTGCAAACCCAGAGCCCCACCCACATAGCTCACCCCGCCCCCTGCCAACACAGCCCCGCCCAAGTCCACTCACCCAAGCCCCGCCCACACAGCTATTCCAGTGTCCCATTACTTGGCTATTTCTCCCCATTTACTGTAGACACTGTTCAAATCTGTGTGCATACTGTTTTATGCTTTAATTCTACAATGATTACAGGCAGTTGGATTTAATTTACAACTTTTATTTCAAACATTATAGCCCAAACACTGAGACATTTACTAAACCTAAACAAAGCAATAGTCTTACAATGAAAACAAACTTGGCATTAAAGCTTCTCTACTTTTGAAACTCACATTCAATGAAACAGCATTGAAACCCACATTCAAAGAAAATGCATCTGGCCAGTGGCAGGTTATTTACCTTTGAACTGTTTTCAAGCAATAGGCTCCTTGCACACCGTTAGGGCCATGCAAAAGTTATTTGATTTACCTGATTGTATTAATTATAATATATAATTGAATTATATCCCTTGTATTATACAGCAACACTTGTTTGAGTGTCTCTGCCAAGTAAAAGTAATCTGAATAATTCCACATTAAAGATATCTGAAACTAATGAAGATGTTGTTGCTAGAAAACTGTATATTTCAGTGTTTCATCTACAAATTCAGTGCCTGCTGCCGTCAAAGAATAAATTGCCTATGTTAAATTAAATATGGTAAGCTGGTATATTGCAATAGAAAATGGATGACAAGCTGAAAAACAGGTTCATAGTTATTAGGCATCTCATCCAAAGGAGGACATCCTGAGGACTGCAGCATACAAATGTATATGCTGTAGGAATAGAACCTCAAGCCTTTACATTAAGATGCAAGTATTCTACTTGTGGTGCTACTAACATAGCTTTAAAACTTTATACCACAATAGAGATACCATTTGCTAAACAAAACAGTTGCACATTGTAAATAGACTTGGCATGAGCAGCAGTGAACTTAGCTTCCCTTAAAACTCACAGTTCCTTGAAAATGCACTTGAAAATTCCACCTGCTAACTCTAACTTGGGCATTTCACTTTCTCTCTCACAAACATACCACACCCCTCAAGGCCTCAACCTTAGTGCAAGAAATCTTGACAAAGCCTAAAATAAATAGGGACAGATTATAAATATGGCTCTCAGAAACTTGGAAAATTGCAAGAGTAACAGGATTTGTGTTAGTATGCATTTTTCTAAATGACATGACATCTAAAACTGAAATGTCTCATTATTTAGCAACTTCAATCCTTTTTAGGAGGAATATGGGGCAAAAATCTGGACAGCTGAGGGGTATGCTACCTCCCTCTTATACACACACCAAATAATTCTGGTCAGACTTGAATTAGTTCTGGGAAGGTTGCACTGAACGGCAGCGTGCTTGATCTGAAGTGGGTGAAATCCTGGTAGCTAGTGATAATAACTGATCTGCAGCTCAGCAATGTGGAGCATTAAAGCATTTTTAGCAGAGCATTGTTTCATCACTACCTATTGTGTTTGCACATAAGTTGTAGTTATTTCAAACATTTGCCTTTTTTGATTACTACAGAGTACATTTACCCACCAGAGCTATTGTGTTTTGACTTCAATGTGGAGCTAGTTGTTGCAGGGCTTGGCTTTTAAGTAAGGTAGCAATGCTTATTTACCATATACCATTAAAGCCACCCAACTACAAGTGTACTAACACACAGACACTGCTATAAGACACTGGTCTCCAATAAAATGTAATGAGCTTCTGAAAATACTGTAATCCTGTCCTTTTATTACAAATACTGTCATATGCATTTCAGTACCCAAGGCTTATACATTATCTAGTCATGTAAATATTCTCTGCATGGCAACAACGAAAAAGCTTTCAATGCTGGTAATTCTTTAACAATATGCTTACTAAAGCTTACTTGCATCTTACAATGTCCAACAAGCTTACTAAAGCTTACTTGCATCTTACAATCTCCGACAAGCTTACCTGATGTTCATTAAACCATGGCTACTTAAACAGAGCAACAGGGCACTGTGACAGCATGCAGTTCCTGAATAATAAGAAGCATAAATCAACAGTATAAAAATCTGATAGAAAACCAGAACATTTTGCAAAATCAAGGACAGATGAAAAGCCACGGTCGTATTTGTGATCTACCTTGGATGGGGGAATACTCTGCGCACACACACTGCATAACTGCTCCTTGCCTTCCTTGGACACATCCAGAGCCACTACAATGGGGGAGTGGGGTGCAATAAGTATGTCATAATTTGAAATGTCTCTGGCTGACAGTGATGGCTCTGACACTCATACCCCTCAACTTCAGAGCAAGAAATCTGGACAAAGCCATACATAGAACTAGAAGTGGGACACAGGCCCAAAAATAAGGCCAATTTTTAAATATTGCTCTTATTAACTTAAATAGAACAGGTAGATCTTGCATTAGTACAAATTTTCTGAAGGGTATAATATCTGAAACTCAAATGTCTGCCATTATTTTCTAACTTCAATCTTTAATGACTTGCCACTAATTTGCCAGAAAACCACAATTTTATGAAAAACGGACCAAAATGTGATGCAAAAATACCTGTCAAAAGGGACACCATTTTAATATTAACAGTTAACTTGAAGCAGCTAACAAAATAAGAGCATCCACATGCATTTCTGAAATAAAGGTAATCTATAACTGATCATTACAGTTATATATAATTGTAAACCCTCCACATTTTCCAAAATTGCCATTTTGGAGGAGGGATTATTAGGGGAGAGCAACATTTTGAGCCAGAATTGGGGACAATTGAGATGTTTGGATATTCCTAATCTACAAAGTGATTTGCACGTACCTCTCAACCTCTTAATGCAGGAAATCTGAACAAGGCCAAATATATTGGGGAACATACAAACACTACTAAAAATTGCTCTTGTATAAACTTAAAGACAGTCTTGCATTAGCATGCATTTTTCTGAAGGTTATGACATCTGAAACTCAATGTCTGTCATTTAATGGCTTCATTCCTAAATGATTTGCTAGAAAACCACAAATTTTAAGAGGAACAAACCAAAAATAAGCAGCACTAGTCATTCTGCAAAGATATGGACAACTGAGAGGTATAGTTCAACCAGGGCTGTTTGCTACCCCCCTCACAAAATCATGGTCAAATGGAGGCTCCCCCCTGCAGCCATTCCAATGTCCCATTCCTTGGTTATTTTGCCCCATTTACCATAAACACTAATGTGCATACTGCTTTACTTCTGCAATGATTTAGGATTTCATTTGAAAGTTTTATTTTGCATTTTACAGCACAAACCCTAATACATATCTGTTAAAGCAATGCAGTCTCACAATGAAAATAGACTAACATTAAAACTTCTCTGCCCTTGAAACTCACATGCATTGAAACAGCACTGAAACCCACTTTCAGAAAAAATACATTTTGCCAATGGCAAATATTAACTCTGGGCTGTCTTCAAAATCATAGGCCCCTCGAACATAACATACACATGCTCTTTGATACACCTTCCTGACTGTATTACATTATATTCCTTGTACAATACAGTACAGTTGTTAGAGGGCATTTTAAATTTATTGTTTTGAATATTTTTCCAGTAAACAATGAAACAAAAAGCATCCACCATTGACAAAACTGCCCAATTCAGAACATTTCCATCATAAAAAGTCTACTCAAGTCCACCAGTATCAGTAAAAAATATACACAATCTCTGAAGTAGTAAAATCCACATTGAAGAAATTTGTAACTAATAAAGAGGTTGCTGCTAGCAAACACTGTATATGTCATTGTTTAATCTACAAATAAAGTGCCTGTTACCCTTGAAGAATAAATTGCCTTTGTTGCAGCAATAAAAAAATGAAAAGCTAGTAATACCGCAATAGAGAATGGATAGCAAACTGTTAACAGGTTCATAGTTACTAGGTATCTTTGCCAAAAGGACTGCAGCATCCACCCCCTTTACAACACAATACAGCATCAGCAATGCATTTACCTACTGTGGGAGTAGAACCCACAACCTTCAGCATCTAAAGCAAGTACACTATCTGTTGTGCTATTAACAATGCAAGCAGACTAAACATAAGCAGCACTAAACTTTTGCTCCCCTGCAGCTCTCCGCTCCTTGTAAAATCTGCTCGACACTCAGCTGTATCTCTGAACTTTGCAGCACAAGAAATCTGGAAAAAGCCAAAATGTATTTGGGGGGGGGGGGGGGACAAAAGGCCAAAAACCAGGGACACATTTTAAACATTGCTTGTATAATGTTTGAAAGTTGCTAGAATAAAATGCTGCGTTACCACCATACATTTCACTGCCACGTCTTGAACCCAGGGGACCCCGTGCAAAACAGTCAGAGCAACATACCACTATGCCAAATTAGCTGTTTTGTGAAAGAGGAAGACTGAAACTTTACCATTTAGTGAATTCAGTTCTCACCATAGCACAGCTGTCAACCTCTTAGCACAAAATAACTGAACAAAGCCAATAATGGGTGACTACAACCACCAAACATTCAGTGAATTCAGTTCTCACCATAGCTCTCAACCTCTTAGCAAATAACACCCGGACAAAGCCAGTAATGGGAGAATATAGCCCCCAAACATATTCAGTGAATTCAGTTCTTACCATAACTCTCAACCCTAGCACAAAACCTGGATGAAGCCAATAATGGGGGGAATACAGTCCCAAACACTACCTGAACAAAGCCAATACTGGGTGAATACAGCCCACAAACATATTCAGTGAATTCAGTTCTTACCATAACTCTCAACCCTAGCACAAAACCTGGATGAAGCCAATAATGGGGGGAATACAGTCCCAAACACAGGGATACATTTCAAATATCCATCTTGTACACTTAGAAAATTGCTAGAATAAAAGCTTTTGTTACCATGCACTTTCTGAAGAATATGAAGTCTGATATTGAATAGTGTCCATTTTTTTTTAACATTTGTTAACCAGGAAAGTCTGACTTTTTAAAAAAAAAGCTAATTTTTAGCAGAGGCCCAGGGAGAAACACTCCAGACAGTAAAGAATAAAACCAGAGAACATGTAGCTGTCAGGCAACAAGGACACAAATGCAGAAACCACAGATTTTATGAGGAACAGAAAAAGTATGAGGGAAAATCCTGCAACATTTTTACAAATGGTGGTGGGTAGGGAATTCAGGCTCTTGCCACTTGGGCCCAAGGTACAGGGTTCAAGCCTTATTCTCTACCCACCACCATCATGTACACCTGGGGCATTTTACACACACACACACACACACACACACACACACACACACACACACACCTCTATCTGAAAGTGTCCCTTCTTCTGTCCGTCTACTCCCGCTTGCTATTCCGTTTCAGGTCCCATCTTCCGTTCGTTTCAGTTCCCGCTCGAATCATCCCACTTGCAAAACCGTCCGTGTGAGTTCCCGCTCACAAACTTCTAAATATGAGCGAGAGCGATGATGTCAGCACGCCCGCGACTGGACTGTTAGCACGGACTTCTTTCTTCTTAAAGAAGAACGCACTATCTTCTTAAAGAAGAATGCACGTTAAAAAAATAAATAAATAAATAAACTTTTTTTGAAATTATCTAGTCAGCCGATTCCAGGGGGGTGCAAGTGCACCCCCTTGCACCTGCCTGCGGGCGCCCTTGACTACAATATCTGGTCATTGCAAAGTACCTCTATCTCCTGTCCATCATTAGAAAGTTGGTTGCCATGTGATTTGGCTGATGGATGAAATGGAGATCTTGCTCTCACTTTCTCTTTCCTTTTGCTCCTGGATGGCCTACAACTTGTCCATCTAGGCATAATTAACACATGATATAGCTGAAAATCTGCAGTAATTTTCAGAACTGTTAAAGTAGGTGTTAATTTTTAGAAAAGTACTAGCTGATGAAGGAGGTAACCACATGTTTCATGCTGCATATAACTATACAAAATGCTTGCAAAGTTTCAGCATGTGCAAAATGTGCTCAGGTTCAGTTGCACAACCATGTTTAAAGTCTTAATACTGGCCTGCAAAGTAAATACAGGAATGTTAGTAGTGCAGAAAAGCCCCACACCAATCTGTGCTTGGGCTACCACATATTCAGATGCTCGAAGTGGGTCAGTTTTATGAAAACTCCCACAACCAGTGAAAGGGACTGTTTTCTTTTGCCAGAATAAAAGCTCATTTTTGTAGAATTTTAGTTGCTTGAGTTATATCATATCATGGTAAATGGGTCCCTATCAGCTGATCGAGTTTTCAGAAACTCGAAATTCATATTGTGCAGACCATATGATCAAGTTTTTGAAAACCTGAAGCTTTTGAATGGAGATTGCGGTACAGTGCAGATCAGGAAATTTACCCTTTTCCTCACTGTAGTGCAATCTCAGAGTTGGCATATATAATTTGCAGGGGATGTGAGGTACGGGGGGCGGGGGGGCTTGTCCCCCTGCAAAAATGTAATAAAAGGTAGATTTTTGTGGGTTTTTTACTTTTTTTTTTTTTTTCTTGATGTTCCAATTTTCAGAAACTCAATCACATGGTCTCGACCATATGAATTTCTAGTTTCTGAAAACTCGATCATCTGACATAAACCCCATGTTAAAGTGTTACAGATAGAAAATAAGTATTTTATGCAACTATTATTGGAAACTTAGGAATTATTTTTTGCCAGAAAACTCTCAGGACATTTGTCATTTTCATGCTTTTTTTCACAGGATACAACTGCTCAAATAGGGACTATCATGCCTAAACAGGGACAAATGGTAACCCAAATCTGTGTGTGAGCTAGGCACTGTGGCAGTTTATTTTGTGTGTTAAGGTTGATTTGCATAGATGTACACAAAGCTATTTAGTGCATTTCAAGAAATGCGGTTTCAGAGAAAAAACTGTAAGTCAGGTCAGATATGGGCTTTGTTATATTTCTTATTGTTGTAGGCCATGATATCTGTATCCATGGTAATGTAAAGCTAACTGAAATACACTTTGAGATCAGCCATTGCAGCTCAGGAATGAATACTGGGTTAGATATCAGCAGCACTGTAGGTCGTACAGTTAGACATGTTTAAGTGCTGTAGAGAGTGTATTTATGAATGGGTTGTGCAAGAGCATCTGATATTGTAAATACACCGCATTCTTTGCCAAGACTCGTACAACAGTAACACAACTTGAAATGCTGAAAGTGTTGTGCAATATGTCAGAAGTGTTACAGACAGTAACAGCTGAGAATTCATGATTCAGGAGTACTTTAATGTATGACCACATTTTGGCTGTGTGCTAGGACTCACAGCTGGTACATCATATGCTTCACTGGCATAGCACTACAGGAAATGCTGAAAGACTCATCAGAAAATGTTTAGACCCTGGAATTAAGGAAACTGTGGTTCTTCAATCACTTACTGTATGGTTATCATAGAACTACAAACTCATAAAAAAATACAAGGCAACTGGGTCCTGTGGCCATTTACACCAGTACCCCCTCCTTGGACCTTGCCTCCTTTTGCAAGGAGCAATAGAGTTGTCTAATTCTTTTTGAAGGAAGAAAGCCTGTTGTATTCTTTAATTTGGAATGAAGGTTTGTTTGAGAGAAGGAGTAAGCACTATGCTACAAATTTGTCTGTTTACTGTGTTTTTATAATTTGGTGAAGCAAGTTTCGATCCCTGCTTCTTCTGTTAGTGGGGCTGTTTGATTTGTGGAGATATCCGAGGTCTTGCATTACTGAATCCCTACTGGCCTGAAAGGCAAGGCACAGATCACTCCTAAGGAACAGTGCTACATGGAGAGGCTGGAAGAGGCAGTGCTTCTAGCCTCACCCGGTACATATTGTCTTCTAAGCTTGATGTCTTTTTAGTTAGGAACCTCTGGGGTCATTCCACCTGCTTGATATGCCCAGTAAGCTGCATTCATAACGCAGTACTGCATTTGATATTAGGATCGATCAATGCAGAATATAGGGAGGTAAGAACTTCTGTAGATCTAGATGAAATGAATTTTGCAAACAGCTGTGCCAGGTAAAAAGATTTCTTAATCGGTGTTGCAATGTAATGGTGAAGGGCAAGGGAATTATCTACTGAATTTCCAAGGTCTGTTACAATACTTTCATTCTGAAGCAAGGTAGTTTCTGTACTATAAGATGAATGAAGGGATTGCTTATTAAATGTGATGATATTGTAGGGCAGGTAAAATCCGAAGAAAAAATAAAATATTTAGGGGTTGTCTTTTTCAACAGATAATAGAGACTTTTACGTAAATAATGTTAAGTTAATTTGGGAACAGATGGTCTCTGATTTAAAAAGATGGGATAATCTGAAATTACCAATAATGGCAAAGACCTCAGTTATTAAAATGAACATACTTCCCAGAATATTATATATCTTTAGAGCTACTCAAGTTCAAATTTCCAAGAATTCTTCAAACAACTTCATACAGAATTAGCTAGATTTGTATGGAAACCTAGAAAAGTTAGGATATCTTATGACAAACTGATGACTCCGAAAAATAGGGGTGGGTTGGAACTACCGAACTTTGAAACATATTATTTAATAATAAATGCTAATAGAATTCTAAGAGTAGTTAACTTTGATAGGATCAATTCGAAATGGGCTCCTAAGTGGTTGATTCTAAATCATAAACATGTTGCTGGTCTGAGTATTAATTGTAAGGCATTACCTTTTTTAAACAAAGATACTCTTAAAATGTACGCTTTGATGGAGCATATCAAAATATATATAATATCAGTACAAAGTCTATTTAACTCACTAAATATTTTGCAATATATGATGATTTTTCAACCATTTCATAAAAACCCGAATTTGAAAATTGGTAATCAGTTGATAGACCTTAAGAAATTCCCACTTATAAGTAATTTAACCATACTCGATTTATATCCCTTTCTAGGTATATCAATACATAACATACTAAGAGAGATGGATCTCCCTAACTCGTATTTAATTATAATAAGACAGTTAAAGGACTTATCAATAAGCTATTTTAGTAATAGGAATTTCAAAATTAAAGAAGAAGATTTAAATATTTGCCTAAACTTATGGCAAACCTTAACACAGGAATGTAAATATATAACAGCGTCGTATAGTTTGAGGAAAGAGGTGAAATATAATAACCAAATACTTTTATCGAAATACTGGAAGGAGAAATTGTTAACGATTGAAGATAGTAAAATAGTGAGAGCAATTAACTTAACCTTAAAATCAGTGTCCCTTCAGAAGTTATTATTTACTCAGTTGATGATATTTAATAATGCGTATTATACGCGTCTCACTTTACATAAATTTAACTCAAAAAAACAAACCCAAATGTCCATATTGTATAGATCAAACGGCTGACATTTTACACATGCTCTGGAGTTGTAAATGTATTTTTAAACTCTGGAATTCTTTGAAATTCCAACTACAAAAAATGGGATATCAACAGTCTACACTCTCTTGGGAGTTTATGATTCTGCATATTCCGCCAACTAATTTGGATAGATCCCAAAGGATCATACTCGTAAATATTTTTTTTTTAATGAAGCTGTATATTGCTACAAATTGGTTGAATCCATCCCAGACTTCATGGGAAAATTTCAAGAGTGTAGCGATAAAACATATCCTAGCACATAAATTATTAATTAGTGATCATAAGAAAAGTGTAAATAATACAAAAATATGGGAGCAAATCATTAACCTTGTCTTAGCTTAAGGTTCCATTCCACTTTTCTCCGTGAAGTACAGACTAACTATGGAGTTGTCTATAGACAAGCCTTATATTGATACTAGATTTTTACTCTTTTTTTTTTTTCTGTAATATCCATTTAGAAGTGTATAGTTATGTATAATGACTCTATGTAACTGTTGGAAGCATTCATGTATATATTGTAAATAGGTTGTAGTATTGTATTAACATTTAGAAAAAAAAAAAGGAAAAATAAACAATTATTATTGAAAAAAAAATGTGATGATATTGCACTTTTTAGCATTTAGTTTTAATACATTTTGGAGCACTGAATTATCTACTAAATTTCCAAGGTCTGTTACAATACTTTCATTCTGAAGCAAGGTAGTTTCTGTATTATAAGATGAAAGAAGGGATTGCTTATTAAATGTGATGATATTGCACTTTTTAGCATTTAGTTTTAATACATTTTGGAGCACTAATTATTGACATATTAGTTCCATTTGGAACTTCTGTGTATCAGATGTGAACTTCAGAATGACACAGAATTTGTAGTCGTCTGCACACTTGGTGAACCAGAGATCCCCATTTATAAGTTGGAGTTCTGCAATGTAGATGCTGAATAATATCCCACTATATCACAGTTAATACAGTACAACCTGACAGGGTGTTCCTCACATACCTAGACCCATGTGTTAGCTGTGAATTTGACATTGACAGCCTTGTATTGCACAACAGCTAGTGCACGTTCCTACGTCTTGGCTTGCAATGACAGTGTTGTACTGGGCAGTCAGTCTGTTCATTACTAATGTGTGTCATCTGTTGCACAGGGGTACAAAACTAACACCATTCATTCCACCCAAAGGTATATCATGCCACAAACCAGCACACTAACATAGGAAGGTCTGCATGGTTGCAGAAGGAGTGCAAAGCTTCATGGCGAGATTTAAGCCTTCAGGAAGAGTCAAAAGATCCAAAACTCCCCCTTTGTGGATGTGGATACAGTGAGACACTGAAATACTATGAAGTGCTAAAGGGCTGTTGTTTTAGATCATAAGGACACTGGTGGGGGAGCTCTGAGGTCCAGTATCTCCCTGCAAATGCTGAGCTCTTCTTTTACTTTTAAGGGAAGCTGCAAGTGAACACCATACCTGGAGGTGAATATGTAGTAAATGTGTGGGCTAAAGCAGGTAATCCTGTCATCCTTTAGATCAGTATACATAGGTGTCATGACAGTCCATGCATCTGGCCATATCTGATATACGTTTTAGACTCTAGTACAACCAATCCACTGGCTACAGATCATCCTGTCAGTTGGCACTTTGTTTCACATATAGCAGTTGTCAGTTAGGCAGGTACATATACTGCATCTAGAGTATTGTGATGCAAGATACAAGGTACTCAGTGTGTGACTGTCCCTATAGGTACTATTGGAATTCATGTATAGTGGCCTATTTCAGGGCTCAGCCCCTCCCCATCCTGCCTTATCTGTGATGGGCACCTGATGATGTTGCAGTTGCAGTACAGTACAGCCAGGGTATGTTGGTATACATAGATACTTCAGGTATGATGTAACATTTCTGCTGCTTACTGATCATTGGGTGCATGTGGGATGGAAGTATTTTAATGACTATTTATGTTTATCCTTGCATGTTGGTGACATACTTGATGAGGCCAGTATGAACCACTATCAGTCTGGGGAATATAAACACACTGATGTGAAGATCTTCACACACCAAGTCTAGAGTTAAAAGGAACATATGTTGCTGAAGGGGAAAACAGGTAGAACAGAAGCTGTAGTGTACTTCAGGGAGGCAGTAACAGTGGATGTGAGACGATTCTTCTAGAAATGCATATATAGTCTGACATGGCAGTAAATATCGCACAGACCTGCCTGTGCCAGCAGCTGGCCACAACATACAGAGTGAAAAGGCTGCATCTCTGGAGTCAACTACATCATCCACAGTACTTGGTTTAGTGTCTAGACAGCAACCAACTACTTCCTGTCACTGTAAAGAAATAAACCTGGAATTTTAGCTCAGTAGTCAGGAGGCTGGCTGTGCTATTTGCCAAAACACCTATTAATGTGTATTATACAGGCTATGTGCATATGCACACTGAGGTATAAGTGAAGACATGACCCTCATCTGCAGCACATGCTCTGCACCCAGCTATGCTTCATTTTGACAGCTTGCTAAACCAGACAGTCCATTACCAGCATACCTCTCAACCTGCAGATGTTGTAAATAGGAACAAAGGCCCTTGAAAAGTAGATAATCCATCCATACACAACCCCTTTTCTCATTTTTACACATGGAGTCAGGGTATCACTTTAACAGTGGCAGCCATCTAGATCCATTGTTCACACCACCGTGTGGATAGCCCTGCTGCGGCTGTTCTTCTGTACCACGCACTGACATGCGGACTTACACCGATGGTCAGTTTAGAGTGTCCAGTCCACCTACTGCATCTCTTTTAAATTTGAGAGGAAACTGGAGGAAACCCATGCAAGCACAGGGAGGACAAGCAGAATCTGCATAGAAAGTACTCCAGCTGAGAATCAGACTGGAGAACCTCTTGCTGTGACATATTGCCAATAATCTGGACATCTTATTATCACAAAATTTGAATACAGAATAACGCATAACTCTTTCCACTTCCAGTAAGAAGGTGGGATACTACTCAGAAGCACATGTTTAAAAAACAGAGTGACAAAAATGATTGAAAAATATAAGCAAATTATCAGACAATATAAAATGTGTAGACCTTAACTATATTGCAAAATTCTAGCATAAAGCGTAATGCATTCTTGCTTCTGAAAGAGGGAGATTTAAGATGTACGTCCCCTTTCTCTAAATTATTGGTTCCATTAGTATGTTGGTCATCTAATGTGGTTTTCTATGTAATACACAGCTTCAAAAGTCATGTGTGATGAGGGGGGATTCAGAAAATTGTGTGAAGGGATAAATCAAGCCAGAAAATAGGGACATACCTCCAAAAAAAGGTATGATATGTACAGGGGTAAATCAGGCCTGAAATAAATATTCTTCTTCAAAATAAGGACATTTGAGAGGTGTGATTATCAGAGTCACATTGCTATTTTTCTGTCTTCTCTCAATAGGTCTGCTTAAATGCTACATAATATACAGAAAAATATGATCTGATGCAGGCTATGTATAGCTACCAGACCTCTCTGGATGGCATCTTATCTACAAGTCTTTGATCAAAGCACACACACACAAGTTGTGATGGAACACACAGAAAATGTGTGGTGTTGCAGGAGGTTGATGAATTCCAAACATGATGACATGCCAATATGTAACACACCTAGGCTATTACTATATCTCTGGGTGTACTAACTCATCTTCAGTGGGCTGCTGTTTGTGTGTCTAGTGATGGTGGTAACTATCAGGCAGCTGGATTGCAAGGTTCTGCTCTCCACACACCCCATGAATGGTCTACTACTTATGCAGTCGCTTAGTTGAACAACCACAAAAGTCCATGGTCATTGTATTGACAGACATGTCTTCCCAATATGTGTGTGTATGATCAATGTGTATGTCATACAGTTCCCATGTCATCCTATGCAGCCATGCATTCTGTGTTCTGTACATTTAGTGACATACTGTGTGCCTAACAGTTATTATAAAAAATGCTCTCTCTGTTGAACAAGTTGCACAGTATATGTAGTATGCACATTAGCCATGGCAGCTAGGCTGCTTATACATAATTCTGGTTTAGATATCATAGTTCTGGTCATATGAAGGGGATACTGCTGTAATGCACAATTGCATACTGATTCATGTGATATGGTGCATACAGCTGTACCAAAAATGCTGTGTGCAAAGTACGTGTGTTGATTATGGTTGTGCTGTGTTCTCCCCATTGCTAGCATGTTTGTCACAATGCCAGCTTGCATCAGTGTTGATTGCTGTTGAGATGCCTGCCTCTATTATAACCACATGTAATGCAGCATAGCACAAGCTAGAAGCATCCATGCTGCCTTATATGGTAAATAATGCACCAAAACCTCTGAGACAACCATGTATGTGAGCCACACCTTCAGGATGTGAAAAAAGATTTGTAGCACTGCACATGTTTACTACATGCCCAGTTGTAACTCTCATCAGTAAATTTCTAGACACACTAGGCAGACATTAATGTCCACGTTTGTTGCAGGAAGGCAACATAATTAACAAAATACAAATAAATCCATTATGGTCAGTGATATTTCCTTATTATTGTAAATGCCCTATGGATATCTGTGTGGTGTGTGGTCCAGGGTGCATTTTCAACAAATATTGCTCATCTGCATTGTGTCAGCATTATACCATTCTGGGATGTTTGCAAGAGACATTGTTGAAATAGAAATGTTGCTTTCCACATGACATACCAGCTAGCAGTTGATGAAGTTGTCTCACTGTCTTTAATCCATGTATCTCAGCCCAGGTACACCAGTGATATGCGAGTGGCATTAGAGGAGACTTGCTTAAACTTATTTAGATAATAGACTTTTTTTCACTGATGCACTCTGTCTGAAATGTAATAGGAACTGCATAAAGTTAAGTCAGAGTAGAAAATGCTTCTTGCATGAAGTAGATAACTGATTATTCATATTGTGGTCATATTGTACATAAAATTACTGTAGCTGATTAACTGCTAGACTCACTCCTACATCTACACTATTAAGTGTCTTCTGTTATAGTTATTACCGTATCAATACAGTCTGTTGTAGGCTAGCTGGTAATTTTACTGTACGTCATTTGAAATCTAAGGTGGTTAATCTTATTTTATATCTGATCAATGCATATACACTGAACTGCAGTATGAGTAATCAAGTTGATAATGGACATGGACTAACAGCATTGTACTGTATAATTAATCCATGCCAGGTAAAATTAAGTTGATATTTGGCACAGTCCACGAGCATTCTATTGTATTGTTAATACATGTCATAAAGACTTGTTATGGACACAGCTAGTTTATCTTTGCTTTGTAATTTATGCAGTAGTAGCTACACTGTTTGATAAAAACAACTTTGCTCAGTCAGCTTAAAGTCTTCCTCTGTTGACTTGACTTACATTCTTTCAGCTTAGCGTTCCCCTTCATTCTTGCTGCTTTGCCAATTACTTAACTAGATTGTGAGTGAAACTTAAAGCTGTCTGCTCAACTCTTATCCCTTTGTTGAAATGCACTAATACTGATTGCATGCCACTCACTTAAGAAAAACTATCTTTCCCCGCTCCCTTTCATTCTAGGTTTAAAGCGCACATCTGCCCAGCCACAGATTAATCAGCACACCGACCTTCAGAAATTCTTTCACTACCCTGGATAAGCAAAGAATTTTGCCCAGCAGCAAGATTTAGAGAACTATGTATGTTAACCTCTTTATTAAATGATTAGTGTAATCTCTAAAATGTAGTACCCTCAGTATATCATGGCTCATCACCGGCAACTGCCCATGTTTTTCTTTTTTTCTTATATTTAACTGTTGCACGGGTTAACAGAAAGTGACCTAGCCTCAACAACTACCAAGACAGGTTTAACAGAAAGCAGCTCCCTTTTGGCTGCTCGCTTCCTCACTTGCACCCTTTTCCTGATCACATCTGTGTAGCCAACAATGGTCCATGTTACTAGTGACCAAACAATTATAATAGTAGCCCTAACTTCTTTAACAGCAGACCCCTCTGCGAAAAATTACAAAACCCTGTATAAAATCTGTTTGTTTAATCACCCAGTAGCAAAACAAGCTCTTTCAGACAGACTTACTGATTTTTCCCCTTTCTAAAGATTCAACCCACTCTGTTTGCCTTAACTGCGCTCAGGATCACCCCATTTCCACCCACTCAACTTTCCCTAGATTTATTCTTAACTAGCCCAACCCAAAACCACTTCATCCAATCAGTACACCTAACCAATCAAATTTCACTCTCAACTCACCACCTTATACCAGCTAAGAATCTCTCAGTACTACCCCATATCTCCTCTAGTCACACAAATAACAATAAACTACATTTATCTTACCATAATGACTAACCATAAAGATACTACCAGACCCACAAAAATGACTGCCACCCATTCTCGGCCCTTTTTCATCAGAATACTACAGACACAAGTTGCTACTCTTACTTTACTAACCTTAGTCGGCCACACCTCCTCCTAGCACACCAATCTAAAACAACCAATCTCACCCCATGCCACCTCCTCCTTCATCCATCAGAAACCTAAACCAACTGACATCACTATATCTCCATCCATCTACAATACATCACTACACCCACTATTCTCCAATCCCTAACCCCAACACCCCCAGTCCTTCCTAGAAACATGACAAGCACATACTTAAAATCTTAATAGCACTAGTTAACATTGCTTCCAAACTATCTCTTAGTGGAGACATTCACCCAAATCCCAGTCCAAATACTGCACTAAATAATTCAAATCCCACCAGTGACATCTAAACACAATCATCAACAATTCCCCCCTAGGAACAAAACTGATCTAACCATCAACCTTAATATTAGAAGCATCTGTAATACAATTCATGAAATACATGCCAGCCTAACTCTATACTCTCCTGACATAGTCCTGCTTACCGAAGATTGCTTAAATCTAGCATACCCAATAATGAGGTTCTCCCTCCAGGGTACAATATCCTGCACCTAGACAGAGTAGGCAAAAGGGGTGGTGGCATTGCTTTTCTCTATAAAAGTCACCTAACCCTAGAATTCTCAAATCAAAATATTCCAAATTTTGACAATGCTGAAGTATTACTTATTAAGCTTACCCTTAACTCAAACATATAAAAATCATTGGAACCTACATCCCAACAGCAGACAATGCACACACAATAGAAAACGTATTACACTGGTCTGATAAACCTCTGCCCCATAAAACAATTATCATGGGTGATTTTTAATACTGACTGGACAAAATGTACTTCTCAAAACCCCACTAATCTCTGTGGCTTCACCCAGTTCATACAAGCCCCCACCAGGATTAATAAGTTATCCAATAAACATTCCATACTAGACTGGATCTTAACAAGCAAACCAACCCACTCCCTTCACTTTGGCTGTCTTCCAGACTGCCTCAGTGACCTTCTCACAACCTACATAATCAGACAAAGAAGTAACTCAAAGAAACAAACTATCAACAAATAAGGAATAAAAAGCAATTTAACCCCAATAACTTCACAAACTCCCTCAAACACTGCAACTGGCTGTCACTTAAACTTCTTCCCCTGGAAGAAGCTGTCCAACACTTTAATAATACCTTTCTTTCTATCTTAAACATACAGGTTCCTTCCAGGACCGTAAGAGTAAAATCTAACTATGCCCCATGGCTAAAAAAGAAACTAGGTCACTACTAATAGCAAGAGACAAAGCCTGGGATCAGTGGTACAAAACTAAATCCAATGTTACAAAACAAAACTACTGTGAACTTAGAAATAAAGCAAAGAAAGAAATTAAGCAAGACAAAACAAACTACTACACTGATATTCAAACTAAACACCAAAATAACCCAAAAAATTCTGCTCAGCAATAAACAACATACTCCAGCGAGGAAAAACTAGCACTCCCCAACCTACTACTATAATAATGAAGAAAATATTGCAACCCAATTCAATAAATACTTTACCAAAACCATATTAGCCCTCTCTAACAGTCATCCACCCCACGTCCAACTACTCCTAGCCCAGGAAAAGACAATAATTCCTCCTCCCTACAACCCATCTCAACTATAACAATAAAAAAATTGCTTAAGAAATTAAAGCCCACTACCCTAGCAGTAGACAACCTACCAGCAGAGTTTCTAAAACTACCTGCCGAAGCAATAGCCTACCCAGTTTCAATACTTATAAACAGAGCCATAGTAGAACACCAAGTCTCAACCATTTGGAAGACTTCCACTTCACAAAGGAGGCAGCTTTACAGAGCTAGCTACCATCCAATTGGTATCCCCTCTGTCTAAAATGCTAAAGACAATTGTACACACACAAATCATGGAATACCTGCAAACAAACAAACTACTATCCTGTATACAGCATGGCTTCTGCCCACACCACAGTACCAGCACTGTTTTAATATCATTCACCAACACAATAAACCATCACAGAAACAATCACAAATATGTATCCTCTATTTTCTTAGACCTATTTAAAGCTTTTAACATGGTTTTACACAACAAACTCCTAACCACCCTTTCAGAGCTAAAATGTTGCCAATC
Organism: Protopterus annectens; assembly: GCF_019279795.1. Lineage (NCBI taxonomy): Eukaryota > Metazoa > Chordata > Ceratodontiformes > Protopteridae > Protopterus > Protopterus annectens. The sequence continues at coordinate 486,855,649 of NC_056745.1, forward strand.
TACTCTTGCTTGGTTCCAGGACTACCTGACTGGATGCCAGCAAGCAGTACTTTGGCAAGGAAACCTATCACCCCTTCTTCCTGTGACCTTAGGTGTTCCCCAAGGATCTATACTCGGTCCCCTACTTTTCTCATTATTTACAAATAACCTCCATACCTCAGCCCCATATGCCTGTGTTATTCAGTATGCAGATGACTCCACAATAATATGTGCTGCCCTTACCATACAAGAACTACAATCATTACACAAGTGTCCTTTCTGGCAGTAAAAACATGGCTGATAAACTCCTACCATACCTCTCAATCTCTTAGTGCAAGAAATCTGGACAAAGCCTGACAAAATGGGGGGGGGATCAAAGGCCCAAAAATAGGGGCATATCTTAAGTATTGCTCTTATAAACCTAGAAAATTGCTAGAGTAACAGGGTTTGTTTTAACATACATTTTCTGAAGGATTTGAAGTCTGAAACTCAAAAGTATATCATTATTTAGTGACTTCAGTCCTCAGATCATCCCAGAGATTTGCCAGAAAAACACAAATTTTATGGGGAACAGACCAAAAATATGAGCCAAAAATCTGGACATTCTGTGAAAATCTGGACAGTTGAGAGATATGACTCCCACCTAATCCTGAACCCCAATAAAACCAAACTTATGCTGTTCCACCTCACTAAAACTACTGCACCACTCCCCTCCTTTAATATTATATGAACAAACAACACCATCATCACACCCAGTGTTCACACTAAACCTCTGGAGGTAGAAATAGATAATAGCATGAGATTTGACATATACATATCTCAAACTATAAAAAGTACACACAAAAAACTAGGTACACTGTATAGGAACAAACTCTACTTCACAAAAAACACAAAGGCCACTATAGCTCAAACCCATTTGATCACAACCCTGCACTACACGTCACCCATATTTACGAAAATCAGACCTATCAAAATTAGAGACATGCTATAACAAAATTGCATGATTTGCCACCAACTCAAACTTTACGTCGCATCACTGTACATCACTCAAGCAACTCAACTAGTTAGAGATTCCTCAACTCCTACTATATAACCAACTAGCCATGGCCCAGAAAATATTCCATCATAAAGAACATACACCTGCACTGCAAAACCTACTACAGCCATACTCCAGTACCAGGACATTAAGATCCAGTAACAAAACCCTGATAAAAATGACCACTGCTAACAATCAGGCTGGTGAATCCCTCTTCTCCAGTTATATAGATAAAATTTGGAAAGCCCTACCTCCCAACATGACATCCACCACAACCTCAGCACAGTTCAAATTAATGTTAAAAACTCACTTATCCAAACTGGCTATGCCCGTGTACTGCTCTGGATTAAATCACCTGTTCCCATTGAGTATAATTACTGTCTCTGTGCTGACTAAATCTATGTAGCACTGCTTTCTTTTAAAAAACTAGCGTCTTTCAACTCTGATGACTAAGAAATACTAATTGTAAGTTAATGTTCTATTGATAGATTCATACCTGTAAATTCCTATTTATGCTTCTTTGAATACAAAAGGATATCAAATCTTTGAAAAGTATGCTTGTATGTGAAACAATTTATATTTTCTACTGTCTACAACTTAAATATTGTACTTGAATCTTTGCTAACTATGTATGTTTTATGTGGAGCTTTTCTCCCCAGGCTTCTGCTGAAAAAGGACCTGTGTCCAGTTGGACTGTCCTGGTAAACAAATGTAAAATAAAATAAAATAAAGTCAGACCTCTTCCTGTTCATATATGCCATTTGCTTATTGCTCACGGGGGCACCTATAGCTATACATCTTCATTGTGTTGTACAATACCTGCAGTCTTGTGCAATGCTTGTATTGTGGTGCATTATTTCGAAAGGGTACTAGGGAATGTGATGTAGTTCCTCTGTTTGTTGCAGAATACAAGTGAGGACTCCATCCAGTAGCCTTAATATAAATGATTGGGAAATAGCTGTATCAACTGTAGGTATCTGGAATGCTCCCATGGTTAACAGGCTAATATATGGCATCTTCAAACATGATTACAGTTGGTAGAGGTGGGTTCCACCCTTCATTTGGTGAGAAGTCCACATGGAATATATCAGAGAAGGTGTCCAACCAGTCAGAGAGTTCTTGACTTGTCATCAGTTTGGTATTCTGTCAGGCATGTCATTATCTGAGTTCTTGACTTGTCATCAGTTTGGTATTCTGTCAGGCATATCATTACCTGAGTTCTTGACTTGTCATCAGTTTGGTATTCTGTCAGGCATGTCATTATCTGAGTTCTTGACTTGTCATCAGTTTGGTATTCTGTCAGGCATGGTATTACCTGAGTTCTTGACTTGTCATCAGTTTGGTATTCTGTCAGGCATATCATTACCTGAGTTCTTGACTTGTCATCAGTTTGGTATTCTTTCAGGCATGGTATTACCTGAGTTCTTTTTTTTCAAAACAGGTTTATTGTTTTAACATACAAGAGAAATATCATAACAATTTTATACAAGTAATTAAAAATAGATATGATTATAACATTCAACAAAACAACTAAAGTATTTACAAAGACATCCAATACAATCAGATCAATTAATTAAACTAAAATACCATGCTATTGAAATTAGGATTTTTTTAACAAATTTTGTAAATTATCCCATACAATATAATAAGATGTTTTTCTAGTTGTTCTTGACCTAATTGTGTTTATTTCCATATGGCACATTATATTCATAACCTTTTTAAATTCATTGAACGAAGGAGGTGTATCTGAAATCCAATTTCTGGTTATTATTTTCCTAGCCACTGCTAGAATAGACCATAACAAGGGAAGCTTAACCTTTTTAACACTTTGAGGTACAGGTGTGTTGAATAATATAAGAGATTTAGAAATAATTAAAGTATCTGTAAAAAGAGCTTGCAAAAATTCATTAATTGACTTCCAGTATTCTTTCAATTTTATACAGTCATAAAACATATCAGCCCAGTCAGCATTAATTTCTACATTACATCTTTTACATAGATTATCTTTATTATTTATTTTATTCATCATCAAAGGTGTATAAAAAGATCTATGTAAAAATTTCCATGTATAAAGTCTCCAGACAATGGAAGACGTAGTTCTGTAGGCAGATTCCAATATATATTGTTTATCTTGTTGATTTGGTGGGTCCCCATTAATAGAAGTGAAATAATTCCAGTATGTATCTACACTGTAAAAGTTTCTTGTCTGATAATTTTATGTATGTATGAAAGTTTACCTTTATCAGAAACTTTATGTTGTAAATTTAATATCAAGTAATCAATCAGTGTTGGAATAGATTCTTTAACTGTTATAGACATTAGATCTATTTTATTAATGAGATGTTGTCTAAAGGTCTGAACCTCTAACCAGCAAGTTTCTCTTAGATCAAATTCTTGTTTTAAGAAATCTAGATTTTTAACTTTATTATCAGATATCAACTGATACCAGTACTTTAGATCATTATCTATAGCTAAATGAGTTCCTTCAGAAGTAGATGACAAAAGCATACCCTGAGTATACATTATAGGGAATATAATAAAATTCCATTCCCTATACTTAGGGTGCATGAATATAAAGTTACGATAGCTAATAACAATATTTAATGGGTAACAAACCATATGTTTAGGTGTAATAGGTGAAGTACAAAATTCCTTTAGTAACCATAACATGGAGTTATTTACAATCATATTTTTATGTGTTAAGGAGATTTTCATGAAGTGCATACTAATTAGCTCCCAATAATCTTTCCATTTTGACATATGACTGATCTATTAATAAAGTAATAACTTTTACAATAGAAGAGATAGTATATAAATTAAAGTCTGGAAAAGAAATACCCCTTGAGACCAGCTATTAGTATGTTTCTTTAATGCAATCCTAGGTCTATTAGGTGCCCATAGGAAATTTAACATTAGTGTATTCAGTTTCTTGATAATTATTTTTGTAGGTGGAAGTATTATTGATTGTATTAAGTATAAAATCTTGGGGAATATTATCATTTTAATAATTGTAAGTCTCTCCTCCATAGTAAAAACATATTATTCCAGGTATTAAAAAGATTTTGTATATTAAGAAAACAGGTATTATAATTATTATATATAATAGATTTAATATCTTTAGATAGTATTATACCTAAATAAGTTATCTGACCTGAATTGGGTACATATTTAGTAAAATCAGTAATGAGAATATTTTCGTGTATATATAGGTAGTATTTTAGTATTTTCTTCATTGATTATTAAACCAGAAATACTTTTAAAATTCATCATTTTATCAAATAGAGACTGCATAGAAGAATTAGATCCTGCTGATGTAATTAGAACATCATCTGCAAAAGTTGAATTTTGGATGTTGTATTTTCATCTATTTCAAAACCCTCTATGTCAGTACTGTTTCTGATCAAATTAGCCCAAGGCTCCATTACTAAAGTGAATAATAGTGGAGAAAGTGGACATCCTTGTTTTGTACCTTTAAAATAGGTATTTTTTGTGAAACATATGTTCCTACCTTAATATAAGCCGATGTTCCTTTGTATAAATGCTCAATTAGATTTACAAATGCATCTGAGAAGTTTGTGCACTTCAGTAAGGTAAACAGATAGTCCCAACTTACTGAATCAAATGCTGAACTTATATCAAGACTAATAAGTGTTAAATCTTTCTTTTTCCTATTTGCAAAATCAATTAATGTTAAAGTTCTTCTTATATTATCAAAAGTATTTCTATTTACAATGAAGCCTGTCTGATCTATATCTATAATGCCGGGGATGATTGTCTTCAATCTATCAAAAATACTCATAAACATTTTATAATCAACATTAAGTAATGAGATGGGCGATCTGAAGTACATCTAGTTGGATCTTTATTAGGTTTTAAAATTGGCAAAATAAATGTATATTGCCAAGATGGGGGGGTTATTAACTCAGTTTGGGCCAAAATAAAAACCTTATGTATTAATGAATATGTACTTTTAGAAAGGATTTTATATATCTCTGGTATAATGCCATCATTACCCGGTGCTTTGTTTGATTTAAGCTTATTTATTTGTGTAATAACCTCTGTATATGAAATACTTTTGTCCAATAGTTTAATCTGTTGCTTATTAAGCTTTTTATTCATGTTTGTGGTTATAAACTCCTTTATTTTATCTTTAGGTTCCATGTTAATGTTATTATGGTTAATTTTGTGAAAGTGATTTCTAAATTCATCTAGTATTTCTGGTATACTAGAAACATTCTTCTTTTCCTTAGAGAAAAGATTTCTTTGATATGGTTTTGTTTATTCAACCTTTTTGTTTTATTTTTAAGTCTATGTAAGTATTTGGGGCTTATTGAATAAGACAAAACTTGTATTTCTCTAAAGTTATTTTAACTTTATGAGTTAAAATTTCTTTGTATTTCTCATTTAGTTTGTTTATTTCTTCAATAACTTTCTTGTCCATAATATTTTCTTTATTATTATGTTTATAAGAGTCTAATTTACTTTGAATATCTAACAATTCCTTATCCCAAGATTTCCTTTTATTATTATACCATCTGATACTTTGTCCATATAGATATGATTTTAAGGCATCCCAAACATAGACAATGGAGACTTCAGGAGTATTATTTATGGCTAAAAATGTTTTACTTCTGAAAGTATATATTCTTTATAGTCTTTTAGTTGAGTTAAGTATGCTGGTATCCTTTTGATCTGAACATTATGAGTATTTTTATCATGAATTCAAAACAATTGAATTATGATCAGATATAGGACATGAAATGATTTTGGAATTAATTAAATCTGTTACCATCTGGTTAGAAATAAAGACCCTATCTATGTTTGAATAAGTTTTGTATCTGTTAGAAAAAAGGTGTATGGTAATGATTTTGAATCTATCTGATTATTAATATCATTCAAATGATAAGAATTAGCAAAATCATTTAAATGTTTTGCATTAGATGTAATTCTTCTTTTCCTATAGTGGTAGTATCACTTTCATGTAGTATACAATTAAAGTCACCAGCTAAAATAATATCTCCTATAGAGAATGATCTTATCTTATCAAGATGATGTTTCACTGTATTAATACCAATTCCAGGTATCCAATATACATTAATTAAAGTGTAAGTCTTCCCATTAATTTGTATTGTAACCATACAAAACATTCCTTTGTCATCCTGATAAGACTTAATGGTTTTAGGAATGGGCATACTTTTATTCCATAAAATAGCCACTCCTCTTTTTCTGAGTGTGCTCTGAACTAACCAATACTGTATATTTGTTTGTGGCTAGTTTATCAATATCTTTTTCAAGAGATGGGTTTCTTGCAGGAAGACTAAGTTGGCCTTATGTAAATTAATGTATCTTATTAGGCTTGCCCTTTTACACGGATTATTCAATCCATTAATGTTTAAAGAAATTCCTTTTAAAGATGTCATTTGGCATTTTTAAAACTTAAGAATCTTATGATCAAAATAACAAATAACATAAGTAATGTTACATCTCCTCCTTTAGGTGTACCTTTAAATATAGCTGTATTTATTGATTCTCTTATGGGATTTTGTATAGGATTCAATTTTGTTTGTAGTGACAATGAGTGTACAAAATATATTGTGGATGTCAAAACTATATACATATAACAATGAACAAGTGAAAATAATGTAAGGATTAAACCTTGCATCCAGCCTGGAGTTAAAACTCCAACTTAGAGTAGTATTTACCACTCAAGTTAACCCCCTACCCTAAGCAGCAGTACCTCAGCTACCACCTTATCAATTTAATACTGGTTATATTTAACTTAAATTAACAGCTTTCAATTCAATTATCTAGCAAGACAAGACTACACATTTGATAAAACAGCATCATATAAACTAAAATAAACTTTTTTTTTTTTTAAACTATTCATACTACTATATACATCTATGTAATATAATATACTTGTATTCAAATAGCATTCAAATAATCTTGATATTAGGAACCAAGAGGAGAGAGAGAAATAAAAGACGTGAAAGAGGGAGAGAGAGTAAAAGAAAGAGAGAGAGAGAGAGAGAGAAAAAAAAAAAAAAGGCATATTTACATATTAATTTATTCAAAGTATGTAAAAATAAGTTCTAACATTCATTTAAATCAAAGACTTTGGCTAATATGGTTCAGACATTACATATATTAAGATGCATCTATTTTCTGTCATGTAAATGCAGTCAACAGCTTCCAAAAAACCTTGAATTGCTTGTATATGAGCATTTTACTCATACTCATTATTGTCAATAGAATAAAATATTATATTTATAGAAATTGTTATAAATCATACTGCATAGTTATGCAAATTCTCAGAAACACTTGCATTATTGTAAAAAAAGCCATCTGTATTTTGTATGTCTATACTACTGCTTTAAAATATATCACATGACAATTTCTTCCAGAATAGAGTTATAAAGTTATTTATGCTTGTCAATCAGATGAATTAAATGAGTTATAGTAATGTATATGTTTGGAACATAAGTTTTTAACACAGATTAGTATGCTGCAGTCAAGTAGATTTTCAAAATACTTGAATAAATGTTTCATTTTCTATGCCTTCTAAAATAAGACATTTACTTACTACAAGAAACTGCATCATTTAAAATCATTATAACTGACATTTTATGAATGATAACATAGATATTTAAGTAATTATATAAAATAACTCACATTTAAATGTTAAAGAGTTCATTTTCCTTCACATAGTCGCATTTGCATCAGTTCTACTTCCTGGTAGAGTGTTCTTCCTGAATCTGTGATGTGTCAGTGTGATATCTGGGTCAAAGGTCAAATTGACTGCTTTCAGCTTCTCTGTGAGAATTCTGAGAGTTGAAGCTTTTAAAACAACTCAAGGACACTGTTCATGAGGTAACCCACATCCCAGATTGTCTCCCTTAACATTTTGGCGGGAAACTTGTTAAAAACTAGTGACAAACATTCATTTAGCAGTGTAAATGCATCTAAACATGACAAAACCTTTTTCAATGTATTTTACAGGTTATTACAGCCTCTATGTAAGTGAAATTAAGCCCAAAGTTATTAATAAGTAATAAAACTCAATATTTTTGTCCCAACTCAATGTTTATGCAAATCTTATTATTTACTGTGTCTATATGATCAAAAGCATTTCTATATATTAATATGAAAAAAAAATAAAGAGAAAGAATAAAGAAAAGAAAAAGAGTAGAAAATAAAAGAGTGTAAAGCAGAAATAAAAAAAAATGTAAGAGAAAGCTATAAGAAGTATATACAATGGAATATTACTTACTGTTTATATTAATAGAGTTAAAAATAAAACATATTATTTACTATTATTTAGTTCTAATTATTATTAGTTAAAGCATGACAGATTATTTACAAACAAGCATAAGCAGTATAATCAAGAAAGTATAATTAGGAATAGCATTTGAAGAACATATAAACTTTTTACAAGGAATAAATATGTTATTATTCTATTAATCATATTTTCATTACTCTTCTCTCCTGCCCTCCCCACCCTTTACCCACTACATAATCTAAATAGAATGTCATTGTTTAAACAAAGAAAAGAAGAAAAGGAGAAAAAAAGAGAAAAAAATGTATCAAATTACTGACCTTACTTCTCTTTTTCAGAAAGAGAAACAAATTGAATAATAGCTTGTTATTAGTTCCTCAGATATTTTGACTGGTTATGAAACAAAACATTTCTTTGCACACAGAGAATAACTTTGATTAAATCTTTTTCAGAATATTTGTGGCTTTCAGGAAATGCAGGAACTATATTTAAAAAGATTAATAATGAAGTAAAATGATGAGAGAAAAAAAAAAAAAACATAGAACAAATGATTTGTTTTTAGTCTCTTCTTCTTCTCTGAAGTCTTCCACGAAGTTTCAGTTGCCAGTCTCTTTAATGAAGGACTAGCCCATTCCATTTCCTCTATTTTATCCAAACTCTTATTTTTTTTGATAAACAGTAAAGCAAAGTCTAAGTCATCAAAAATTTTAGGACCATCAGGAAGGAAGATTTTAGCTTGGCAGGAAACAGAAGGTATGTTTTAAACTGTGCTTTTTAAGCTCCCTTATTAGTGGCAGAAAAACTTTTCTTTTAGCTATTACCAAGGAAGAATAGTCATTGTCAAAACGCACAGTTGTCTCATTAATCTTAACAGGAGCTTTAGCCCAAGCAGATTTAAGAACCATCTCTTTATCAAAAGATGATAGAAATCTAACTATAACTGATCTAGGATAGTTTTGTTAGAGTTAGTATTAGCTATAGATCTATGTGCTCTTTCGATACCAAAAGAGAATGCTTCTGGTAAGTCTAAAGTTTTAGGAGCCATGTTGTTAAAAAGAAGTAATATTGTTACCTTCAATATTTTCTGGCAGTCCAAAATCCTAATGTTATTGCGCCTAGATCTATTTTCCAGGTCATCCAGCTTTGTTTGTAAATGTGTATTTTGTTTCAGCAGAAACTCAATGTTGATTTCCTCTTCTTGGATTCTATTTTCCATGTCATTCACAGCTTCTTCTATGCCTGTCATCTGGATCTTTTGTTGTTGCAGGTCTATATGTAACAAGTCTATTTGTTTTGTAGTTTTTTCTATGAAGGTATCTATTTTAGTATCCATTTTATCCATCTTAGCAGTAAGTTGCTGGATTATAGTTATTAGAGACTGAAGTTCTTTCTTGATGCTGGAGTCTTGAGAATTTGTCTTACTGGAACTCATTTCAGACTGATAAACTGACAGGAAAATTTCCAAAGTGATTTCTGACAGGAATATTGTTAAAATTTCCTTTCTTTTTTAGATATAGTTCAAGAACTATATAAAACAAACTTATTTAGAAAGAAAATTACTTCAAAAATTAATTTTTTAAGTAATTAATTCCTGTCAGTGTAATGAAATTGGTGGAGCTGAAGAAATCTGCTGCTATCCTGTGTTCATCCTTGGCCACGCCGTATTACCTGAGTTCTTGACTTGTCATCAGTTTGGTATTCTGTCAGGCATGGTATTACCTGAGTTCTTGACTTGTCATCAGTTTGGTAGTCTGTCAGGCATGGAATTGCCTGCATTGCTGTAGTCCTGAATGCATTTGCAGCACCAGTACCTACCACACTTCTTCACATGACCAGGGTCATAGTCCATCTGTGTTTCCTGATTCATTTATAAGTTCTAATATTTTTTTGGAGTTGATGGCATTCCAACCTGCTGAGGAAGGCTTTTAGCCAAAAGTGCTTATCGTGTCCAAGTAAAGGCTTTGTTCTTCATAGCTTTTAAAGTTGTATGTGTTATTTTAAAGTTTAAATAATTAAAGTTTTTAATTTTAACTTTTTACTTTGAAGAGGAATTTTTTGTATCCTTTGGGTGGTGTGTTTCAGCTTTTGCACACACCTAGTGAGGTAAGGATTGATGCCTAGTTTGGTGGGTTTATCAATGATACCTGGGTGGGGGAATGGTATCAGAGGCCTTGGCCAGGTTGAGGTAGGCTGTATCCACTGCCTTACCCTCATCCACAGCCTTGGTGACTGCCTCGAAGAAGTCAACCAGGTTCAGCAGGCAGGATCTCCCCTTGACAAAGCCAAACTGTGTGGGGTAAAGAGTTTGAGGATTGCCTATATCTTTGTTAAGCAGGTCCATGATAATGCGCTCCATAGCTTTGCATACCAGACTCATCAGCCTAATGGGAAGATAGTTCCCAGGGTCTGTAGTTGCTCCTCTTTATGGAGTGGGATGACTGTAGCAGTGCACCACTCATTATGGACATAGCCTGAGTTAAGGCTGTGATTGAACAGGACACACAGATGTTGTGCCAGTTCGTTTTCAACCATGGCAGGTCTAGCCACCTGGTGGTGTAAACCTTGTCTCGAGATGATTGTCAGTGCTGAAGTGACACCCCAACCCCGTGTGCAAAATGGGAAAAGGGGTTGCCGGTAAGACTGCAATCCAAATTGTAGCTTGCTGTAGATCCCCCATCATGCTCCAAGATTCTCACTACACCTTTCTAAACATACTGGAAAATATTAAGATACAACCAAACACCATAATATTGGGTGATTTCAACTACCCTGCCATTAACTGGGAAAACTACTCGTGTACCAACACCTTTGCCCAACGGTTCTTGGAATTCATAATTTTCAACGCCCTGGATCAACTAATCCATAATTCCACCAGGGGCTCCAATATCCTAGACTTGGTAATTACCAACATGGGAAATCGATGCTCCACACCTATGGTTACCCCCTCGTTGGTCAGGTCAGACCATAAGCTAATCACCCTTAACATCCACATCCCACCCCCACTCTCCAGTAAGGAAACCTCCATAAAAAACCTTCTCCAAAGCCAACTTCATGCTACTCAAGTCAGAAGTGACAAACTTCATGACACCCATGCAGACAGGAACTGAAAGTTCGACTGCTGAGTCCTACACTAAGGCACTGTACGAGCACATCCACTCATGCATGAATCGTGCCATCCCAAATAGAACCAAGATGCTCTCTTTCAAAACAATGAAGCCAATCTGGTGGTCTCCTGCCATAAACAAACTTTACAACAAAAGGAAGAAACTGTTGCAGAAAAGAGGAAAATCCCACGATGCAAAAAAAATCCCTTACTAGCCTCAGTAAGAAGCCGAGATCCCTCGTAAAATCCTCCATAGCTAGTTACGAAAATAAAATTGCCAAAGATTCCAAAGACAACCACAAGGCATTCTATAACTATGTCAAGAATCTAAATGGCAATGCTCAGATCTACTCTGAGCTACAACAGAATGGCATTAAATATACTGATCCCAAGAATATTGCCAATATCCTGGCAGATCAATTCAGTGCCAACTTCACCCCCCTCTCACCCCCTAAACGGCCCATCTCAATACCGGAAGATTGCCAAATTCCGGTAACGGCCACACAGGTAAAAAAGCCACTCTCCAAAGCTAAGAATACAGCTGACATTCCAGGCTGTGCACTACATGAACTACAAAATGAACTGGCACCTCACCCAAGTGTCATGTTTAATCATATCCTCACCTCAGGCTTCGTACCCACTGAGTGGCGCACAGCTACAGTTATCCCATTCCACAAGGGGGGATCCACCTTGGATCCCAGGAATTACTGCCCCATCAGTCTGACGAGCCTGATCTGCAAGGCCATGGAACATATTATCATGGAACTAATAAACAAGGATATTGGCAACTTTCAAACACTGGACCCCACCCAGTTTGGGTTTGTGAAGGGCCGATCTTGTATCCTGAACCTGATTTACTTCTTCGAATCAGTCTCCAGAA
>NC_056745.1:486872922-486875422 GCF_019279795.1 Protopterus annectens
CCATCTGCATGAGCTTAAATCAGATATGAAACTATTTAGGTTAAAGTTCTTTGTATACCTAAAGAGTTTTAAAGGTTGTTTGTAGGGCAAGTCATCCCTTTTTCTCATTATGTAGGTTAACAGATGATCGTTCATGACTTCAGGTTGGGTGCCTGATTTGTATAACTGAGGTTTGTTATTTATTAAGATCCAGTCTAAGATGCTTTCCTTATTGCTGGGTTTGTTGATTCTAGTGGGGGTAGTAATTGTTTGGGAGAAACCATGTAAGTTAATGTGGGTAGTGGGGAAGTTAGCTGAACAGGTTGTCCAATCGATGTTGAAGTCCCCAAGAATTAGTGTTTCTTGGGGGTGGGTGGAGGATAACCAATGGAGGGTACTTTATGTTATTGCCTGGGGGAATATAACTACACCCTATGTTAATAGATTTGTTATTGTTAAGTTGGATTCTTGAGAGGATAGTTTCGGTATTGGTGGCAACCAGGTCTTGTGGGATGCTAATTATGGATAATTCAAGGGTGGATTTGTATAGAATGGCAAATCCCCCTCCTTTTCTGCCTTTTCGATCCATTCTAGTAATATTGTAGCTGGGGGAAGTATTTCATTGTCAGGGATGGTGGGTTTGAGCCAGGTTTCAGTAAGGCAGAAAACAGCAGGGGAGTGGATATCTAGGAGAGAATGCAGCTCTTAGAGTTAAATTTTTTATGCTTCTGATATTTAGGTGAAAGACTAGAAAGGCTTTGGGGGCATTATGTGAATTTCTTATGTTGGTAGGAGTTTTTCTTTTGGTGTAAGTGGTAGCTGATGAGTTTGGGCCTGGGTTAGGATGGATGTCGCCGTCAGCTATGAGGTTAGGTAATAAATTCCTTATGAGTTTGGTGAACTTTAGTAGGAGTTGGCAATAGATTTTAGTCCTTGGGTTTAAGTAAGTAGTTTGTATAGGATGGAGAGGTTTTGGAGTAGCGCAGTAGGTGAGGAGGTGGGGTAGTATTACAGGAGGGGTGTGTGTTTGGGTATACATGGTAGTGACTGATGTTGGAAGCTGACAGGCAGGTAGTGGAATTCGTAGGCGGTAAGCATATAAAGTATAAAAATTGGGGGTATGAGGTAGTACAATGGTTTAAGTTTTGGAGTTGTTGAGGTGCTATGTATAGACATAGTGGATAGTGTGCTGGACAGGTTAAGAGAATAAAGGTGTGGTGATGTAGTAGATTGAGTATAAGAGAATTTGGAAAATGGGGATGGGTGATATGATGGATGGGTTGTGATAGGTTGAAAGTGGTTAGTGGGATTGACCAATTAGTGGGGGGTGTGGTTTGGTAAGTATAAGTGTAGGAGTAGTGGGGGCGGGTGGATATTGGGGGCAGGGTAAGGGAGCGGAGTGAGCCCGCAGGGTGAACAGAGCGGGTAGAGCCAGAGAAAGACCAAGTGCAGTGAAAACAACCAGTGGAGTGCTGATTGTTAGGGTAAGTTAAAAGGAGATAGTGAAATGTGCAGTTGCAAAAGATGGAAGAAGTGGGGTTAGGTGGGTCTATCAGATAGTTAGAAATAGTATAAAGGGTGTTTGGTAGAATTTTGTACAATGGAGGTGGCGTAGGGAAGGGGGAAAAAACCTGGAAGGGGGTTGCCACCTAGTGGGCAAGGGATGAACTGCAAGTAAGGCTAGTCCAGCGCATGCAGCTCTAAGGAGATATGGTAGGTTTACACAGGAGAAGTTAAGGAGGCTGTTATAGTGGATACTCTGTTTGTAGGGAGGGGGGAAGGGTTTGGCTGCTGGCTGTCCTGGCTATGGAGTTAACAGAAAGCACCTGGTGTGTATGTAACGATTTTAAATGTAGGTAAGAGTCAGTATAAGACGTACTTTCTTGAGTTCTTTAGGGGAAAGATGACCAAAGAGGTTTTTCTATTTTCCTTAGCTTGGGGAGGAGGCAGCAATCCTGGACAGGGTAAATAACCCAAGACCTAGTGCAGGTCAGGCGGTTGTTGAGCTGGGTGCACAAAGGGAGAAGAAAATGTGTTGAAGTAGGCAGTAGGACTATCACAGACTATAAGCAAATTATTTAGTAAAAGACAGTACATTTGAAAACACATTAGCCAACAAATGCACAGGTCATTACCCAAAATATGTTATTTTAAATTAACACAGGCATAGGCAAGGTAGAAGCAGTTAATAAAGAGACTTTAAGTACTTTAAGTTCTAAATATCAGCTTATCAAAATAACTCTTAAGTCCGCTAACATTCAGCTTAATCACCAACTCTAATAAACCGCTAAAACTAAAGCCATTGGAGAAATAAACTAAACTCCCAATAAAATCTAGCAGTCATCTTAGAAATAACACTATCATCCAATAAATTAGTAGAAAATATTCATTAAGTGACCATTCGTCGCATGTAGCGGGTTACAGAAGCCCAGAATTGAGAGAGGCAGTTTTGAGTCTTAATATGCATTTTTAACTGAAAACATAGTGAATACTTCAAGTAATAAACACTGCTGGAGCTTTG